>NW_028282265.1:0-26594 GCF_059751285.1 Brachycentrus maculatus | reverse complement strand
TCCCAACCCCAACCCCAACCCCAACCCCAACCCCAACCCCAACCCCAACCCCAACCCCAACCCCAACCCCAACCCCAACCCCAACCCCTAAAATCAAGTGCTATTCTTTTAAATAGGCCTGCTGGCATAGAATTAATAATAATATATAAAATGCGAAAAGTTCAAAAGAATAGCACAAATTTGATGATAGAATCACACTTTGATGGCGAAAAATTGGTTTAATCCAAATCAGCCCTTGGATTGCCAGCAAATGTTATGGGCACGAACACCTGACTCGTAGAGATCGAAATTGACTTGAATTAATAAAGAAATGAGTCCTCAATTTTAGCTCATTTACACTTAATCATAGAAATAAATGCCAGTTTTTAAATAAATACATTAAATATTATATTAAATTTGATTAATAATAAACATAACAAATGAAATAATAGTGCTCTAAAATGTTAGTTAGGTATCAGCTGCTCATCCCTTTTGCACTGATTCGAACTTTAATCTCATGTTCTTCAAATTGAAGGCTTGCCCCTCGTTATTAGCGAGCTTTTACCAGTGTTTGAGCCCGGATTTCAAGAGAATCAGCGAAGCCACGTGGGAGCTGGTAAACAGACTCTTCTTGAATCCAATAGAACTACTTTATTATCTTTCTCTGAACATCTTATCAGCCTTATTCAGTTTTAATGGGCCCTCTTTCTCCTACTTTTTCAGATATGCTTTTGTCAGAGCTTCAATCACCTAGTTGAACTGGAAGCAGAGGATTCCTCCTTCGTTTTCGTAAATTGGGATGTTCATTGACTTGAGAAACTCTTCCTTGGATGCAAAGATTTACTTGAGTGCCCGATGCGCTTCCAACTGGGCCTCTTTTTGCGCTAATTGTTTGTTTTCCTCATTGTCTTTATTTTTGGTCTCACTATAGATTTCGATCAGCTGCGCGGTGAACATCCAGAATTATCGATATGGAATAAAGCCGGTGGCATCGGGGTCGAACTTAGACCATTTGATTGTTGCCTTATTCAAGACATTCTGAGTGATTGGAGCCTTTTCTTCATCGAGCATCATCCGGTAGCTGTCCGTAATGATGGCCATAAGAGTTGACATCAACAACAGGGAATAAAATATATGGAAGGAGAGGAAGAATACGTAAGAGGCGATCTTGTTTCCACAGCCGGTTTGCCCGTAGAGCATATACTACTCGAAGGAGTTGATGGAATTGCATATGAAATTCGGGTTGAACTATTGCGCGGCATCAGATATTTGGTTAATGGGAGATTACATGGTTGAAAATTTTATGAGCGCGAACATTGCAGACGAGAACTTCGTGTAGTTTTGGTTAAAAGAGTCAAGCTCTGCGGATGGCTTCAGGAAAGAAAACAACTCCATCCCGATGATCGCATAAATTAGCAGAGTCATGCTGATGATTAGCATGATGTTGGAAGTTTGGGGAAGCACGGTCACCAGGGAGTTCAAGAATTTACGAGTAAAGGGGTTTTTGTCGAATTCTACAAATATAAATAGGCTTTACCCAATAGGTATCGAATCAGCAGCAATCCAATGAAAATTCCTCCGAGAATCCTTTTTTGCTCAGGGAATAAAACCGCAGTCTCAATAATAATAACATACGAAATGGCGTAGAGGACGACCAAATTCTTAAAGATTAACTCTTTCTTGTGATCGGTTCTGATGCCGAATGCTAGGAACTCGATGAAATATTCCAGTATCAACATTCCAGCATAGGTGTACTGGCAGTATTGCAGCGCCCTTCTTTGAGATTGCTCCATGTTGGTATGGTAAAGAGACATCAAGATCATGAACGAGAAGAATATCATGCCCTGGACGATTTTGAACCCTCGGTGAGTCGCGATGCTGAATGAAAATGCTCGGATGCAATGTTTAGGCCGAGTTTCCATGGTTATTGGCTACAGCTTATAAATTTGCTCCTTGGTGGAGAGCCACACCTTCTATTTAGTGGTCAGCTTCGACTCCCCTGTCACGATCTGTTTGAGCCTTTTGAAGTTGGAGACCGAAAGCCCGACAAACACATTCAGCATGACTAGATTCCCGAAGAAGAAAAACGCCACAAAGAATATGCTGATGTATTTGTTTGCATTAAACACAGGCTCGTAGTCTTTCGCTGCGAAGTTCATCATGGGCTGCATGAGAGTGATCCATCCTTCTGTTGTTGCGACTAAGAAGAGGAACAGTGTTGAATTGAAGAGATTAGCAGTATTCATCGTCGTTTGGATCCAATTTCCCCCCCAATTGAAGCAGTCCAATTTTGTTTCAATTTTGATACCGGGGTAGTAGTTGACGCAGTTGAAGAATTGGTCTTTATAGACTTTCACGAGGATCAATGCAAAGAATGAGTACATAATAATGGTGACAGTGAGGAGGGTAAAGACCTTGGGGAGAAGATGCAAGAATGAGAGTACAGTCATTCTCATATTCCAGCTCTTTTTGTACCGCATATCCAGGACGAAGCCTATTCTCAAGGCCCTGATCTTTTCCACTTTTAGAAATATGTAGTTTCTGCCCAGGACTGTGAATGAAATGATCTCGATAATGATGATTGCGAGGTTGAGCCAATTGAAGTAGCTTTTCCGGAAATAGGAATTCTAGGATTGCCAAAGGCCATTGGCTGCAATGCACAGGAGGATATCCAGCATAAAGTACCCTTTGCAAATGTAATCGAGGATAATGTAGCCTCTTGCTTCTTCGGAGTCGCGATCTACTCGGGGGTTCAAGGAGACCAATACAACAAAGGTGAGAAATATCATGATGAGAAATATGGCCTTGTAGGCGTAGAGGTTGGTGACCCTTTGGCAGAAATGTGATATCCTCTTGAAGAAGCTCAAGTCTTTCTCTACGGTCAGGGCTTTATTCTATGAAGGCTGTAGAAACTTTGATTTTTTGATAGCTTCTTCTCTCTTCGGGGCGTCATGGACTTTGTTGCTAATTTAATCTATGTTTGCCTACTCGGCCTGATCACTCTCCTCGTCCTTCCCCTCTTGGAAGAGCTATCCGAGTCCCGAAGTGTTCTTCTGCTCATAGCTCTTGTCGATAATGCCGTCGAGCTCGACCATGAACAGCGACATGAAGTACTTGCTAAAGAGGACCAGCCCGACCACAATGCTGAGCAGCTGCCAGATAACCACCAAGGCGCCCCCTCCCAGATACTGCTGGAACATGATATAGTCCCATTCCTAATTGTAGAAGGTAAGCATCGTGAAAATGATGGAGTCGAACATGGTGTCGAAGGATATTTGGAAGGATTCGCCGTTGGGATCTAGCTGTCCGTTCCCGTTGATCTTGGTCTTGTAGGAGTGCAGGTGGAACCCCATTATTGCGAAGATTATGACCACCAGCATCCACAGCCCTATGACGTGCTTGATGTTGTAGAGCGACCGAAATATGCCCTCTAGGATCAATCGAGCTTCCGTGAAGAAGTGGCTCCTGAAGATCATCAACACGATTCTGAGGTACTTGAATGACCGTAGTATCCCAATGATCTTATCATTCCCCATCAGGAAATCAACAAAGCTTTGTGCAACGCATGCTTAGTAGATGACCCCAGCCGTCACGATGGCAAATATAGACAGGTCGATTTTCGTCAAGAAGTCGATTTTTTTGAGGCTAGCCCTCTCCCAGAAGGTGATGAAGATTATTTCTAAGCAAAAAAGGCAGTAGAAAACGAAATCGAGGCAGTCGACCACAAACTTGAAGTTCGGGTCCTGTCCATGGTAGTCGAGCGACAAATTGACGCAGCAGAGGATAATGATGACCGTGCTTATTATTTCATACACCCGATACAGCCTAGGATTGCATGATTCCAGGGTCTTCTCATCTTCATGCTCTTGCTTATTCTCATCTGTTTAATCTAAGCACTCGCCGGATTCCTACATTATCTTGACAGACTGGCAGGCTTTAATAATATTTTGATTGGTGGTGTCCTCGACCTCCTCGAATACGTTGTAAATTCGTGCATTAGTTAGGAATTGGTTCCCCTCTTTGAGCTCTCCCCGAGGCGACAACTGCACTTTCAGGACTTTTGATTTTTCCTATGATTTTTTATTAAGTTTTAGCTTCGATTTCGCGACAATTGCTTTTCTTGCTGTGCTTTCAGTCATTCTTACGATGCTTAAGCTGCTCTATTCCACTTTGCTGTTTTTTTGCACCTAGGAAGCTTGGCTGTCATTCATTTTCGATCGGTCTTTCTCGGAGTTTCTTGGCTTGATGGACGGGATCTCGTATTCGCACTCTTATGAAATTTCAATGTGCTGATTGACTTGCTGCTCCTGTTGCTGCTCCTGCTCCTGCTCTTGCTCCTGCTCTTGCTCTTGCTCCTACTCCTGCTCAATAGCTCGCTAGTTCGCGCTGCCACTTTAAATTGCGATTTGGGGGTTGAGGGTGAGTTCTTTCTTCTTCTGCTCCTGTTATTTTTTAACAAGTGCCTTCTTTTCCTCCTCCTTCTCATCGACGGCTTCGTAGTTGGAGAGGATGATCAGCGAATAAAAATAGTTCAAATAGATGTAGGAGGTGAGATAGATGAACGAGTAGAAGTAGACCTCAACGTAGATCTCATTCATGACCTGCTTGTAGAGGATAATCAGCCGGGAGGAGCCGGTGATAAAGATTTGCTTGACTGTGGACAGCAATGCGAAGTATATGGTCTGGAAGTGCAGGAGTCCATATCCTTGGTCGATGTTCAACAGCTCACGAGCATCAGGGGCCACGTCATAGTCGATGGGGTTCAGACATTAATAGTTCATGTCTTCGCCGACCGGACAGGTCCTCTACCCGCACAAATAGACAGTGCCGCTCTGATAGACAGTCCAGTTCTCACTCAGCAGGGAGTTGACTGGGTCTCGGCACTTCGAGTATTCATAATCTAAGGATGTTGAGCAATGTACCTGCAAACGAGAAGAGGCCCACTAGAGAGTAGATGTAGATGATGAAGATGACTGGGATTAGCAAATTACTGATTTTCTTCAGGGCGATCCAGAGGGCGTTGGCGGGCTCATAAAAAAATGAGATCTACTTTATTAGGAATACCAGCTTCAGGGTTCGGAAGACTTTGAAGTATCTCCCGATGTCTTCGAGGCCAGCACCATGCGCCAGTAGAAAATATCCAGTCACTCCCGCGAGGCTGGTCCCTAAGTCCACGATCAGCCAAAACAAGTCTTGGTGGAGCCAGTCGATGGATCTGATCACGAACATCAGCAAGAACACAAAGTAGCAGGCCAGCTCTATTTTGCCCGCGACATCGGATATCGGCACGCTGTAGTGGGGGTCCCATAGAAGGCAGCATATGAGGAGTACCGTCAACACAGAAATGAATAGCATTTTGAAGGCTTAACTCTGGCAAATGTGCTGGCAGAGTATTTGGATCTTTTCAAACGTTTAGTCCCACTTGCAGTGGAGCTCAGCCTCTGTTCCGTCGGCGTGATACTAAATTTACTGCGAGTATTGCTCCCACAATTTATTATTGACCTGATGGATCTATTGCACATTTTTATCCAGGGCGAGCTTGATCTTCTCGAAGTCAGCTATTTTTTTTTTCCTGAATTTCAAGGGCTATTCGTCAATGAGGTTCATCGGAGATGAGGCATATTAATCGTTTTCCATTTCAGGGATAGAATTTAATAATCAAGTTAAATGCACGATCAATTTATCCATACCTATCAATTTATTATACTCAATCAATACTCATCAGTGAATTCATACCTTGTCACTATATAAACCTGTCAGTTTATACCTATACTACCAGTTTATCCTATAAATACACCAACTATCTCCCAATTCGGAGATAGGGCTATGGATATGGATATGAGATGAATGCCGAATTCGAGGCTATATAAACTCTTATCATTTCATTCATTTTTCATGATTGAAGATGATCCTGTTCATTACTCCTTGGATTTCTGGTTCGATGTCGACTCTTCAGTTTATGGCTAATTATAGGCTCTGGCCACTTCTTCTCGGATCTTATTGAAAGTGTCGCTTGCCGATCTCTACTTGTCTCGTGATCGAATTATCTATTTCTTCACTGCGCCCTCAATGTCCAGGTTCCGAGAGATGAAGTAAGAGGAGCATAAACTCAGTGCGAATGTTATGATGTAGGCGGTGATCGAGTAGAGCAGGAAGCCAGGGATCGTACCAATCGAAGGCAGATAATCTGTGAAGGACATTGCTGAGGTATGCAATCGTAATTCTAAATATTTCATCAACATTTAAATCGCATTTACCATATTATGCACTTTCACTCAACAAATAAATAGCATAGCCTAACTTCATACTTTCTGTATAACTGGCCGGATTAACCAGTCTATGCTGTAATCTCAGCTTAGTCTCATGCTAGTCCAGCTGTGATCTGTAATTTCATGTTTCTCATCAATAGTTTATTTGTTCATTTCGAAATAGACAATTGCTGATTCATCGATCAATTACTCTTTTTTGTGTGCTTTGTTTTGCCTTTTTTAATATCTAGTTTCTCATTATTGCCGCTCGAGGACTTTTCTGATTATGTCTATGGTTTTGTTTCCGTTTTTGTTTCTGTTTTTGTTTCTGGCTTTATTAGATTTGAGTTTTCGATGACAGCAAATAGAATTGGCAGTAAGATAAGGACAACTATGATCATCTGCAATAATATAAGTCATACGGCAGTTTATTTGGTAAGAATGGTCGTAGCCTGATCGGCGGGAGTAGTGTTGATTTGTACGGGCTTCACTCGATTAAGGAAGATGAGTTTATGGCTGAATGCCTTCATGATGAAGAGGAGCATCTCTTGGACTGTGATCCATGCCGTGTATTCGTACACTGTTCTCATTTTTCCAATTGGGTCTTCATTTTTATTGACCCCTGTGATATAGTAGAAAGTGGGGAACATCTCAATCTGAAAGAACTGGCACATCTACTAAAACTCAGTGCAATCGATTTCGCAAAGTTTAGGGGATTGCCCCACTGCGTTTTCCAATGTGTCGTACTCTGTGCCCACCTTCCGTCTGAGGTACTCAACGAGCTTGGACGTGTACTCGACCGAAAATTCATGATAAAGCTGCCTGGTCTCCAGCGATTCCTAAAACAATGGGTTGTAAAACATAATAAAATAAGATCTGTAAGGAGTTGTTGAGATGTAGAGGTCGTTTTAGTTTGTAGGCTTGGGCGGTGTTGCCAGGTTATTCTTGAAGCTGTTGAAATTCTCATGGAATATTCTGCTAAAAGTTTTATTATTTATCGGGTAAGGCTTCCAATCCTTTGTGTGAAAACTCACTGTCTGCACTATCAGGTACTGTATCATTGAGAGGACCAACAGCTGACACATGCGCATTATATACTATTATACTTATCTATTTCGTAATATAAGGTGCATACCCGCAGCCTTAAAGTTTCCCATTTTCATGTCCATTACCCATTCTTATCGGATATTCAGTATGAGCCCATTCGATTCTGGTTGTATATTTGAAATAATTAGCATTGCTCTGTTTACTATAACTATAATATTTTATGGAAGCCATTGTAGACCTATCTTGCGAACAGCTCGAAAGCCCGGAAAGAATTAGAAAACCTGCTGACATCTCCAAAGACCAAAATACGCGAGATTCCCCCTAAATGCCATGGTTTATTTACAGCAATCAGCTCAACGCGTAAGAATCTCCGTCGCGAATTTCGACACAACAATCAGCTGAAATCAAATATGCCAATACCGTTGACTGCTGCCAAAATATAAACGAGCGCAGCAGTGAAATTTATGTTTAAGTGAAAAATAATGGCTTATCGAATGTCAACACATTTTAAAAGGCTAGCAACAGTGAGATACAATCTGACAATGAGGGCGATAATGAAGATGAAGGACTGATGTAGAATATATGCATCCATGATTCATTCTTCTGCAGCGTGAAACAATAAAATTAAAGTCGGGAAAATAACGGTCCACAGTTCGGACAGTATAATAGCAGCGACCTATCGTAAAATAAGAGCAAACTCGAATTTGTTTCCTACTTCTCGGTCGAAAATGAAAACGATATTGCAACTGACTCTCAGAACTCCCCGAAATGTGTTAACGAGTATGAATCTAGCGCTTTGAACAAAAAGAAACCATAGTCGGTCATTAATGCTGGAAAAAGATGCTTTGTTCTCGATAAAAACAAGGTCGGAAAAGTGGAAAAATATGAAGCCGAATGCAAATGTGTATTGATGTGATTATATGCTACTTTGTCGATATAATAGATTCTGGCAAATTTAAGCATTGCCTTTTTAAATAGCATTCGATCGCATTAAATTATGAGAGATATCATCATGCTATTTTCGCCAGTTTTGCTTAAATAGAAGGATCTAACCTGAAAAAATCTCTCAGCTGGTTTGGGTTCATTGGCTACTCATGGGCGATATTTCCTTCACTGGCGTTCTCCATGGATTCTTCATACTCATCCTCATCGTACTCCTCTTATTTATTTTGTGACTCATTTCGGTCCTCCTCGGATTCAGATTGCGATAGCTCGATTTCGCATCCAATGATATCATCTGTGAATATCACTCCTTCTTCTGATCTTTTAATCCAGGGAGCTTCAGGGCGAATATCAATGATGCGCATGCAAATGGTCTCAAAGATTTTTGGGTCAAATCTGGGTTTTAATTCAGGCTTCTCTATTTTGGGCAGGCAAAAGAATAACCTTGTCTGCACTGAATGGCTTAGTGGAAGGATAAACTCTGGGAATATCGAGCAGAGCCTGTTTTAAAAAGGAAACGGGTAAAATTAAGTCGTCTCTTAATCCTTCGCTGCGTTCTTTTGTCCATTTCTATCAAATTGCTCTCTGAGTTATTTTTCCAGCAGGTTTATCAGCAGCTGTAGCTCTTTCTTCGTCTGATCCTCATCCTCACACTTTTCTACGGTTTCCTTTAAGGTGCGAATGGCTTTAACGATGTTCCCTGACATTATTTCGCAGATTGCGATATTGTACATGCACTCTGAATAGTTGTAGAGGATGTTGTTGAAGCTGAGGCGATAGAAATCTAAAAGTTAGGGGTTCTTCTCAGCATTCTACGCAATGAAATCTTCGACCAGTTTCAGCGATCTCTTAAAATTTTTGATGGCTGCTTCATAGTTTTTGCTGAAAAAGTACAGAATCGCTTTGTAAAACTGGTAGTCAGACTCTTTGAAGAGTGCTCCAAACATTCCTTCCCCTGTGCTTGCGGCCTTTTATTTGGTCTCTTTTATCTTCAAGAGCACATCCCCATAATTTACAGTCTCCTCCTCCGAGCATTCTCTCAGGGATTCCAGGAGATGATAGTCAAAGTAGATTTTACTGTTATACTTTATGTCCAGAATTTGTTTTAGGTTCGTCAGAGTGCTGATTACATCTTTTGAACTCAAGTAGCATTTTGTACGATACAATAAAACTTCTTGGTTTGTGTTGATGTTGTTAATGTTGGAGTAGGCCTTTGCTGCATCTTCCGAAGCACCAATAGCGAACAACATATGTCCTGCCCAAATATGGATTTCCGGAGAGCTCGGCCGATAGGTCATGTAGGTCTGTAAGTCGACAAATGCTGAGTTCACTTGGTTGAGCAAGAGCGAACATCTTGCCTTATTAAGATAGACTTCGGGCAGGAGATTTTTGTTTTCCTAGTTATCGCTATTTTCACAATTTGAAGCCACTTTTTTAAATTACTCTACAGCATCTTATAGTTTCCCCCATTCCCCCAAAATGAGCCCATTGAGATAGAGCACAAAGTTTTGCCACTTGATTGGCTCTTTCATGCTCTCATCGAGGCAATCGATGGCCTTCTCTGAGTCTCCAAGTGCATAGTACACCAGTGCCTTCACTAAATATAGCGAATGGTTGCTGTCGAGTGATTTATCGCATTTATTTATCGTCTTCAAAGCACTTTGGAGATACTCCTGTTGCTTCTCTACTAGCTCCTTGGGAATTAACTTTGAAATGAAGCATATGAGAGTTATGGCCTTGTAGAAGTGGGGCTCGACTCGATTCGGCAAAATTTTGTTGGCTTTGGAGAAAAAGGCTAGGGCCTGTTCATATTTGTGGTGGTTGCATGAAAGAATGCCTTCGCAGATAAACTTATTGTACATGTTGGGAGCATCCATCGAATGCTCACTTTCGAGCTTGTCAAGGTCTTCCTTGGCCTGCTGAAACTTGCTGAGGGACATATTTCCATATGATCGGCAGCTGTAGATCAGGGGCTTCAAGAAATTGCCAATGGGAATTTCTTTATCCTCATCAGTAAGTTATGTGAGTATCTTCACTCCCTCTTCGAAATTCTTCTTCATCATTTCAGTGACGCCCTCTGAAAATATCCTGAACTTTCTGATAACTTTCTCGTCAATATCCAAGTATTTGCCACGCTAAATGGTATAGAGCGCCTCGTAATAGTCTCTGTGCTCTATTTTGATTTTGGTGAGCTCATAAATCGAGCGTGTGACTGCTTTCTTGTTTGAGTTGTATTTGATGGCTTGCTCGTAACAGATAATTGCTTCGTTCTGCATTTCTATGTTAGGAATACAATTACTTTGTTTGCTGTAAATTAGTCCTTTGAAGTAGAGGGCCTCTGAGTTTTATGAGTCGAGCTACAACAGAATTTCAATATCATCGAAGGCCGGGTCGTACCTCTTCAGCTACATGTGGCAAATGGCTTTTCGTAGCAGGATTGAAGGATTCGGCTTTTTAGTCATGTGCAGTGCTTTCGTATAAATGGCTTTGGCTTCCTCGTAGTTTTCCATTAGCCTAAGGCAGTCTCCCTTTCCGATGTACCCAATTTGCTTCTACGGGTTGAGCTTTAGGCCCTTTTCAAAGTCGAGTAAAGCTTCCCGGTATTTCTTGAGCCTTAGGTACAGTTTGCCGCGGTAGATATAGGCTTCATAGGACTTTGTATTCCTTTTGATGCATTAGTTCAGCTAGGTATAAAATAATCATTACAATCTTCTCAGTTTCTTGGTAGTCCTCCATTTTCTTGTAGCATACCGAGAGCAGCAAATAGATATTCTTGCGAGGCTTTGCCGCGAGGAGGGTGTCGAATATATTCACAGCCTAATCATAAGACCCGTTAATTAAATGACACACTCCGAGCAAGTAATTCAAGTCGTAATGGTCAGGCTCGCTGGACAGAGCTTCTTTGAGAATATGAATCGCCTCGTTGAGATGGTTTTTAGTGAGCTACTCATATATCCGGTCGATTGTGACTTAGATCATGCTGCTGTTGTTCAGCTTCTTTTTATTTTTGGGGCGGTCAGCCAGGATGAAGTCCAGCTCCTCATTGTCTTTTGAGGGGGAGTCATAGTCTCGATTAATTGAATGGTGTTCAAACCTCGAGTTCTTGTTGTTGCTTTTATGCATATGCGGGGACTGGTTATGGTTCCCCATCGGCAGCCGGTGGCTGTTTTTTTTCTTCGTGTTTTTATTTTTCACACTGGCCTGGTTGGCAGTTTGGGGGATGCTGACCGAGTTTTGTCTCTTTCTGTTTTTCTTGTCCGACTTGTTGTTGATGTTGGTCTTGGATATGTTGTTCTCCTTGTTAATGGTGACATTGTTCTGAAAGAAGGATTTCTTTTTCGGCAACGAGCGGGAATGGGGGGTCAAATAGTAAGTCTTCTCCTGGTTGAAGTATTATTGGTATTTCTTTAAGCGGCCTAAATGGTTAGACGATGTAATATGCGATACTTTTTATTTGCGCATAACTGATGCTTATTTAAATATTATATATATATTGGCCACCTATACATTCATAATTTAGTGTGGAACATAACATCCGAACACTTTTTTGTTTTAGGAGAGCAAAACACTATCAAAATAATTATTTGCATCAAAGTTAAATACTATTATTGAATAATTAATGAACATCTGAGCATCTTTAATCATTTCTTTTTCTTCTTCTTTTTGGTTTCAATCATAAATGGGTTTGACGGTAGGCCTTTATCGGGGAATACGATATCACCGTTTTCTGCATTCAAAATAGTCTTCTATTACTGCTCTGGTAGGCAGAGTCCCATCGACAATGAGCGTATGTCAACTCCTACTTTTCCACGTGCTAATCTTTCCTTCAGACGCACCACTTCATCTAATTGAATCAATCTTTCTTTGGATTTCGAATAATTGTGCATTAGTTCTGAAAGCCCCCGCTTTCGAGAAGTGTATTGACAGATCGAAGCTGAGGCCTCACGCTATTCGTATTCTGGCAAATTCAGTAGCTTGCTATACTTGAATTTGAGGCTTTTGAGTCTGTCCTTTCTGATCGACTTTTCATACATGTTTTCCTGTCCAATTTTTGGCAAATGCTGCTCAGATAAATTGATCTATGAAAATCGAGGCTTTCTTAAATTCAGTGTAGCCGAAAAGCCATACTTAATCTCTTCGTTACTTGATAAAAATTCCTATTTAGCTGGCTCCTCATTACTAAAAGTGTAGTTGGCAACAAATTTCGCATTTTCTAGTCTCTTTTGCCGACTCTTTTAGATCTTCGATTTGGCTCCTGCCCACTCCTCAGCAATCTTTACCATCAGGCTTTCCTACTTCTGTTGCTGTATGGTGCCTTGGTATATTTTTAAGTACCTTTACTACATCCTTCTTTCGGGTTAGCATTCTTCTCCTCGATAGGACAAATAGTTTGATTTCAGAGGTTTTCCTTTAGAAAAGGCTTACTTTTAAGTTGCAAACAGTTTTAATTTAGGGGCCAATTTGTCTTATCCATCCTATTGAGGGGGTTCTTCATCTTCGGGCTATGCAGGTTCTTCTCCAAATCCCCCGCCGACATCTTGTTAAGGAGGCTGCTCTTTGTTTTACTCTTCTGGCTTCTCTTAACCCTCTTTGATTACCTATCCGTTCGGGCCAACTTGATCCTACCTTTTCTCCTAATCATTTGGCTCGGCTGGTTCTTCTGGCTCATCCAGCTTCGGATCAAACCGTGGCATCTTAGGATATAAGATGCGAGGAGGCTTTTTTTCCTCCTTAGGCTAAATAAAGGGTGCAATGTTTAGCACCTTTCTTTTATAATCATAAAGCCTCCTTGCTGGCACATCGAGCTCTTTGTGTGTTGTCCTCCACCCCTTTTTATAAGGTAAGGATTCTTTGGTGACAACATCAGAAGGAATAGGATTGTTCGAGAGACTTTCGCTTGCCAAAATTTATTTAGGCGGTCTGTCGACTCCATTCCTGACTTCCTTTGTGATTTCATAACGAACTTCGCCTTGGTCGATCCTTTGGGATATGAGCTTCTATTGCTCTTTGAACCAGAGGAGGGTGTCCTCCAAGGTTGCAATTTGATCATCTTTCGTTTAGATGTAGGGCAAATCACAGAGTACCGAATACAGTTTTTAGAAGACATTCGCTTCGTACATATCTTTGACCTAGTTTTTGGCCACTCTTTTGTTGAAGTCGTTGAGCTTATAAATCAAGAAGTGGTATTTTTATTGATCCTTCATGAAGGGGTTGGAGGCCAGCTTCAAATTCAATGATACTGCTCTCTACTACTATTTGGTGATGATCCTTTGTCTGTTGTAGTTGAACAACGGCTTGATACTTGCAGAGTCTTTGATTGGCTAGACTGTTATCTGTTGCATTTTAATAAAATTATTATACCAACCCCTTTATCACTTTATATTCATTTAATTCTTATTATCCAGGCTGTTAAGTGAAGGATCAGGCATAGCATGCATATCTACCGTGGCAACCACAATAACCAGTCGCAAATAGGGAAATGTATAAAAGTGTTAGATAATCAAAGTGATTATAGTATTGTTCGTAATCTCCTGATTTATCGAGATCGTGCAGCCTGTATTTTCTCTCTCTCATTCACAATTTCCAATAAGTCAGCATGATTTTCATGCTAGGCTGAACAATTAGTCTGTATCCATGATTCCTGGCTATCTTTCGGCTTCCCTTGTTTGCTCTCGCAAATCTATGCATCATCCTTACTGTTTAAATTACAATTATAGACGTACGAGCAGACATTTTTAATAATTGAGAACTATATTCTGCTACTTTTGCTTGCTCCACTCAAAGACTTTCCGATTTTTTCGTTTATTTATCTGAGTGTATTGTTCTCGCTACTGAGTCTCCTATTAGTCTCTTCGAGTTTCTGATTGATTTTGTATTGACCGTTGGCCTATTCTTCGAGCACTTCACACTCCTTTTGGAGCCCTATTAAAACAATCTTCGATATTTTTCGATACTCCTCTCTGAGCTGCAAGAGCTATTTTTTTATCCGTTCTAACTCTTGCACGAATGTGACTGTGAGGGTTTTGAGTTTGAAAGCGAGCTCTTCTTTCGTATATGACAGTTACTCTCCCTAAGATTCAAAGAGCTCAGTGAAATCATGTGTGGGCATGCCGAGATTGGCACTATAACTGGCTTTAGATAACGAGTTAATGTCAATGAAACATTTTTGGCAGTTCGCGCATAATTCGCTGGCATTCGCATGAGAAGAATATATTCGAGTTTGCTCCATTTATAAATCGTATATAATGTTCGATTGACGAATTAGATGCTTAAATAATCTGCTCCTGGAATATCTCCAGATGCATCTAATTGGAAATTATAATCGAACAACATCATCTAAAGTATAACGCCTCTATTTCGCATCTACTCTCCATAGCAGACTTAGTGTCTATCTTATTACTGCGATTTCTCTTCTCTTAACTACTTCTATTTTCACACCTTTTTACTTTTAGTTTGCTTTTTACAATGTCTTTGAATTGAGGCTGCTTTACAACTGTTTAATGGAGAGAGAAGCAGTGAACCATAGGGTGAACCATAGGATGAACCATAGTGTGAACCATAGTGTGAACCATATGGCGAAAAATGTACGAAACATAAGCCAGCTGCTTTATAGATTTCATAGATCATATAAATTTTGGCATAAGTGACCGATTCTGAGATGGTTCGTTGGATCCTTTTTAAAGTCCCACAGTTATTGCGACTATTGATTCACTAATTGGGACTTTGTATCAAGGCCCTGTAGTAGGGCAAATTCATTCATCATTGATCGATTATTTATTCTACACAGTTTTGTGCTTACAGTTCAATGAAATATAATATATAAATTTGCTCCATACTCGTATATTGGCATGGTCGAGTCGCAAGAAAAAAAGGGAATATTCAAAGTAGTCAACAAGCAAGCCATTACTCAGACCCATTACAAAGCCATTACAAAGACATTATTCAAATACGATGGGAAATATGATAATGTATTTAAACTTAATTAAATGCATTAATGGTAAATAAGGCGAATGAACGGATGGACGCAGTTTGTTTGGTTTAAATTTATTAGTGTGCCTAATTGAAAGCGAATTATATCGAAAAGCAAATATATCTCATCCTTATCCGATTCGTAATCTGACGCATGATTCCCCTAAATATCGAAGTTTGGTCGTCGATTTGGACTTGTTGATGGCGCTTTTAAAATTTTGAAGTTATATAGTAAAAACTGGTCTTCAAATATTGAAACTCAAATCATAAAAATATGTTTCATTGGCTCGAAGGCACTCTGCAGAAATGTGCGACAAACAGCTCCCCAAGGCAACAATGGCCAACTTTATCAAGGACCACATTCAGGACAAGAGAAAGGTCAGCGCAGAGTTCACTACGCTGATGCTGGATGTCTCAAGATGTATATATCCGCTTAGGCTTAGAATTCATCGAGCGGGTTTCAGCGAAGGCCAACACCCTTTGTGAAGAGTAAGGCAAAAAGACCATAACCAGTTAGCATTTGTACAAGGCCCTAAAAGTAATATATGCTATTAACCACAGTAACTGAACATGGGCAGCATTATCGGCAAACTATAACAAATCGACCTCTCCCTGAAGCACAAACATCAAGAGAAGCAGAAAGTGAAACAGCAAGTCCAGGAAAACATCGAAAGAATCAACTCCCAGCATGAGGTGCTCAACGAGGCAGAGCTCAAGAAGAAGAAAATGGAAGAGGAAATGCCCATCATCATTGGCACCAGAAAGTCAAAGAAGATCGTCATCATGGATGACGAAGATGAGGACTTCGCGGCCATGCTTGACGAGGACGAAGAAGAAGAGGATGAGGAAGAAATCGACAAATCATGAGCCGGAGATACATTCATCAGAACATATTTTCATTAACCCAATTATCAATCAATATCATATCGAAAATTCTGACCCTAAACCAAACTTGGCGGCCCTTTCTTTGAGATCTGGCAACCCAGAACGTGCAAGGAGAAAAGAAAGAGAACTAAAGTATTAAACAAACGAGAACGAAGAAAAAAAAACTGAAATAAATTGCCAAGAATCTAAGAAATAGTTTGGCTTTGCTCAGTGATCCTTGCTCCGAATATATTGCAAATTCATTTGATTTTGAGAGATGCCAAATAAGATGTACAGGCAAATTTTGCGAAATTCATAAAATGCTCTGCTTTTATATTTCTGGTAAGTAAGAATGCGAGCGAAATCAGTAGTTTTACTGCTTTTGCTCATTTTGCATTTTGACAAATTATTATTTAATGAATTATTTTTAATGTTTACTGCTCCAGATTTAGTTAATTTTTGAAATGTCTGCTGAGTATTATTTTGAACAGACTAATATTTCTATGGATACTTCCAAAATAAAGCAGATAATTGGCAATACATGTAAATAGCATTAATAGTTTGATAATAGGAATCGTATCCGCAAAGTGGAGTAAAACAATAAAAGCAAGAGTAATCATATTTTCGGATTATTTATCTAGGAATAGCGCTTCAATATTTTTTATATTCTTTACTTGAGCTCTTCCATATAGCCGCTCGAAGTCTCTAATTGCGAAGAATTATTGATTTATTTCTCTGACTTTATGCATGAATGGCTTAAATCGGACTGGACCGACTTCTGCCTTTGTTCAATAAACTACTCCAAATTTTGTACCGTCAGCCTTACTTGAGCGATGTTCTGAGATTTTTTATAAAGGGCCTATATCTTCTTCTTTTTGTTGATGAGCTTCGAGAGGATGCTCACTTCTTCCATCATAAGCGATCTCTCGTTCATTTTCATCTAGAGTTGCTTCTTCGGATGTTTGGAGTTCTTGGGGGAGCCAGCGGAAGGAGAGTTCGAATTAGCCCTATTCTTCAGTATTTTATGGTACTCCAGTTTTTGTTGCAGCAGCTTTTATCTATATTGCAGTCTTTAATTCCTATGGATATTCAAAGAGCTTACTCTATCTTGAGCATGAACAAATTCGTCGATTGGGGGTCGTTGCCATGGATGTTGTTGTTGCTGAGGCTGAGACTTAGATTTTAGAGATCGTTGTTCACATAGGATTAGCTTACTAATTAGTCAGCATCTAAACACGAGCACCTCTTCATCAGTTTGAGCTGATTCATAAATGTCTTTGCGAAGTTCTCTACCACACAGTCATCCTTCTTGATGGCGGTCACTAAGAATTTATTGTAAGCTTCGAAGCAATTCTAAAACGCATCAAATTATTTGTTCTGTAACTTGGGTTCCTTCGAGACCTTCAATTAGATTTTGTTAAACTCCTCGAGAGATACTGAATATCTCTGAGGGGTGATCCTGACGCTGCTTCGGTTTGCTTTCATGCAGGAATAATCGAAATTAAACATTCTAATTGTATAATAATCATGATTGTCAATTTAATTGCGGAATCAGCTGGCAGTCTATTTGAAAGCATCTGACAGCCTTTCTCTGTTGAATGCGAAGTTGAGCAAAGGATTGACATCTCGGTCATTGGATGCAGAACTTCGGGTTTTTGGGCTTCGGTAGGCCTATAAGAATTCTTCCATCGAGATTTTGGGTTTCACAACGAGTTTCTCCTCGAAGATCTTCCATGCCACGCGGGATTTCCAGGTGAGCTTCCATGCATTTTTGGAGATCTATGAGGCTCTTACCCAATAGGCGTCATCAATTTAATTTTTATCAATAATAAGCCTCTCGTTGATGTCGAAATTCCGGATGATGTAGTAAACCGCAGGGATTTCGTCGTCGCTGAGAAATTAAACTTTATCATTGCTATCAATAAAGTTCTATATGAAGAGCCCCACCTATTCCTTCACTTCTCTCGCTGCGCAGTGCTCGCTGGTATCGGTCTCATTTTTGCCCCCCTTTGGAAATCCCCACTTCTCCCCTGTTTATATTACGAGCACTTTGCTTCCCCCTTATGAGAGTATGATTGCGCCGCATGTTGGTTTTTGTCTATTGAGGATGTTAATGATTTCAGAGGTTTACAAGAATGTGTTCCTCTCCCCCTTGCTGTCATTGTCCCTCATCGAGTTTTGGATTATGGGCTTGTACAGATCACTAAGCCGATCAAAGAACTTCATTCTCAGTTTTTAGGCTTTCTTGTGGTCTTCATCTGGCTTTTGTTTGATGACCTCATCCATAAAGTAGTAATAGGCCTTCTGGTAATGGTACGCGAGTCGTGCTTTTTTCTTTCGCTCCTCTCTTGGCAAGTTCAGTAAAAATTTCACTGCAATTTATTCGAGGATGGCTTACGAAATCAAGTCTTCGCCCTGATTCCCCGTATTGCCATATTGCCTTTGCATTTAATATTTATACTTATACTGCCAATACTATTATGTTGGAGTAATGACATCAATGATCATCAAGTCATTCTGGTCTCGAATAATATTTAAGCAAGAGATACTTAGTCATCAGAGGTAAATGACAATTAATTGATCCGCACATTTTATATATTGTGAATCGGAGCAAATGCCAACCAAATTTAAAATCATTACTTGAATTGTTCCACAGAAGTCTCATACTCCTTCGACCTTACAAAATGTGACATTGCGAACACTATGCCTGGTCGATTTGGAGTTTCTGGAGAATTTGCTAAATGCAGTGGAAACAGATCGGCTGGGGGCATGAAGATACTCATGAGGGGAGGCCCTGCGTAGAATCGGAGTAGTTTCATGCAGTATCCGAAGCATGTTCGATGTGAATGGCTTTACAATGGGCTTCTTCTTCGGCTTGCCGCCTAAATAGTTTCTCCTGAACTTATTAATTGACATGCTTGGCTTTTTGAGAATATCGCTGATGTCTTGGTTGAAATCTGGATGCAGAAACCTGAAGAACTAATTGTTCAACTTCTATTGCTCGTTGTCATCCACTTCCACTGAAAGCCCATAAAACTCCTTGTTTTTCTCATAGACCTTTTACATCGTCTTTTCGAGATTCTTCACATTTGTGGACGACGCCTTGGTAACATCGACAGATTTGGAGAAAAACACTCTCTGCTGCTCTTCCGCTATTTTAGCGTTGTAAATGTCATTGGTCCACGAAAACTTGAAGGTCGGCTTGATCTCAAGCTTCAAGACATTATCAAAATATACTCGACTCTGGTCGTCCTTCAAGAACCTGGCAGTCATTATGGTCACTCTAAATCACATAATGCCTTACTTTTCGTCATGGAAGGTCGCAATGAAGCAGACTATCTTGTAGGTCAGGTAAGTGGCATAAACTTTGGGGGAGTTCTTGAGCACTTCTCCACTAAAATGCTCTTACTCCTTGTCTGAAATATAGTCATTGTCTCCCGGCTGGCTCTTCTCTGCGAAAGTCCGCATTAGCTGTTCTGCACGTTGATATAGCCCTTCATACTACACTTGATCCGAAAGATATCTGACCACCAGGATGTTCTCGAGCTCATTCTCTATGCTGATGTAGTTCTTCATGTAGGAAATTTGTGACCAAATGGGGTCCAACTTCCGCCGCTGCAGCAAAGTAATGAACTCGCTCTAGGAAATCAGCTCTTCTGTATTGTTGAGGTACATGATGATGACTGCTGCCTCTGCGTTCTTGCGATGCTACTTTTTCTACTACCTGCCGTTTTTGTCGAATTTGCGCACAGCAGGGGGTTCTCCTATTTTTTTAGCCCTGCCCAAAAGTGTGTTCAGGGCAACCTGATACTTCCTCCTGCGGTCGTTGAAGATCTTCTGAATAAGGCTGGGATTGATCCGGTGATCTCTCCCGATTTTCTTAACGATGGGCTCATTTTACTCCCTGTTGCAGAATATTTGGTTAGGTTCTCCGTTCTTATAGAACACGGTTTAGGTGATGAAGATGTCCACCGACCTGCTGACAATTTTGTTGGCGGATGGAAGCAGCAGCCTCAATATCTGTTTGTATTCGGCTGTCTTGTATGCGTAGGTGCTTTATTTGGCCTTCCTGCCCCAGGCCAATCGCATGTTCACTTTGTCGTTGATGCATTTCGAGTGTTTATCCATCATTTCGGCGACTCTACATTATGAAACAAGGGATTTACTTATTCTGTTCATAAACCTGGCACATGTCGCACTGGCATTTAAAGTGGTGATCGATAGCTTCCTCGTCGATGGGCTTGATCGTGATGGCGAGATGAGGGACCGATTTGGGCCGAATTGCAACATCGAAAGCACTCATAATTTGAAGCCTTATATATTTTATTTAATCAATGGCAGCTCGTTATAATTTTATCTATGTCATGTTAATTATATCGCCTGGGCATGAACATATATGAGGATAAGAATCAGAGTGAGAATAAGGATGCTATTATAATATAAGTTAATGTGATTATTTGATATAAGTTGATATGCTTTAAATTATCACGAATACTTATAATTAGAAGCAATGGGTTCTCCTTGAAACGATCAGAGCCCAATTGCTTGCCATGCTGAGCCTTCCGACTGCTGATGAATATGCGCCCACTCGATATGCTGCAGACTCACGGGAAGTTTAGGTAGGGTGGATGGGAAGTGTTGATGGCTGTCAAATGTGGTTTATATAGACTAGCCTGTGATTGTGAGTTGGCCTTGGGTTTCTTCTCGATCTATTCTTGGGCTGCTGGCTTGCCTCGCCTGCTTCGAGGGCCAATGATAAGTAGGCTGCTGAACTGAGTTTGATTCTCTAATAGAGTATTGATGGCTTACTGGTCTGTGGTCTGGTGGATGGGTTCCGTACTTTGGACTGTTCAGGGACACTCAAAAATGGAGAATAACTGGCTGATATGCCATTCTTGAGGCCTCAAACAATCTTAATACTAATCGATTGTATGATAGTTGAACATCGAATTAACAGCATCCCATTAATAATCTCATATCATCCCATATATTAAAAGAGCATTTTATTATAAATTATACATTCATCACACAACATTATACACATTATACATTATACACTATATTATACATCCACATTATATATTATGCATTAATATCTGGGAAGTGCAAATGGATGTTTACAGGCAGACCTACAAGCTACACTCATTGACACAAGAACACTTTATTTGGGGTATGATGACCATTATTATTTATCATTTGCAGCTCTTCCCCACTATTATTTGATTACTAGCTGTTCCCATTGTAGATAGATATATAGATATTACAGGTTCACCATCATTCCAGAACATGCTGAACGATGAATAGATTGTTATTGTTCTCATGAAGAAGTTTGGCACTCCAACCAGCATATAAATGCAGCATCCATCATTGTATGAAAATGCCGTCCCGAAATGGCTGCACAGTCTAAAGAACACTGTCGATTTTGACTTATTTCAGCCTCAGAACATCGAAGATTTTGATTTAAAAGAAACAAAACAGATACAAATCGTCTACATGCAGCCAAGTCGGTCGGAAAGAATACTGAGGCGGTTAGTGCTTCATGGTCAAATCTACCAAGACTAGTAATTTAAAGCCAACAATAACTCTCTGTACGGAAGTCTGCCCGAGAAACCCGAATGGCAGGGAATCAAATGGAAAAAGTTGAGTCAGTATTTCCCTGAAGGAGAGATCTTTAAAAAGCGACCACCTGTTTCACCCAGAGACATTCGCCAGGGTCTACTTGAAAATTGCTACTTTTTAGCAGGGCTTGCAGCTCTCGCAGAAGTACCCTCGAGAATAACTGAACTCTTCCTACTCTAAGAGGCAAACGAAAGCAAATACTTCTCAGTGAAAATTCTGTACTGCGGAAAATGGGTCCGAGTCGATATTGACGAGTAAGTGCCTTTTCTGGGGGATTTCCCCGCATTCAGCGCCTCTGTTGATTCGACTCTCTGGGTAATCATTTTGGAAAAGGCGTGGGCTAAATTGTATAGGTCATACCAGCAAATTGAATCAGGGTTTTCATAGTAAGCGTTGCATGATCTAACAGGGGCTCCGGTCAAGAGTTTATTCTTCCAGCACGCCAAATACGATATGGAAGCTGGATGGAAATACTTAACAGACGCATCTCGCAAAGGATATGCGATGGTTTGCTGTTCGAACCCTGAGGATGATACAATTAAGAGAGAGGCAAACATTATCTATGGACATGCATACACTCTTTTAAATGCCACTGAAGTGGAATTAAGTGGCATGCCCGAGAGAATAGTGCAGCTCCGAAATCCGTGGGGGAAGGGGGAATTCAATGGAGTATGGAGTGATTTTCATTCAATTTGGAAAAGCGTATCGGCTTAGTAACAGAATAGGGTTAAATATTATCCATAGGTTGAGGACGGCACATTTTTCATGTCGTACCAAGACTTTGCCAAGCAATTCAATTACATCGATGTTGCTGAAATTGTCGGAAATGCCTCGTATGTCTACTAATCCTACTATGACCCTGAAAGGAAGGGCGCCTATTTCACACTGAGGATACTTTTCGAGGGTGAATACTCTTTGCAAGTTGATAAGACCTCAGAGCGCGCTTTCGCGGGGGAAAAGATGCTCAAGTATGCCTACCCCCAAGCCAAATTGGTCTTAAAGCAGCTTGAGGACCATAAACAGAACAAGTTAAACCAGCATATCTGTACTTTTCGTTCGAAAAAAAGGATACTGTGCAAAAAAGTGACTCTCAAACCTGGTAAATACGTTGCATTCGTTGCAATCGATTGGGATCCTTCATTTTAGACAAACTTTGTTGTTACATTGGCCAGTTATGCTCAATACTTTTGTGGCATTTACATTTCATCGGCCAATGATGTGTGTTAGTTTACAGGCGACTCATAGACGATTTGGCTTGGACAATATTATAAGTATGTGTTTCGTACTCAGCTTTCAAATGTGATAGAGAAAAATAATGAGGGCGAAAGCAATCGGCAGATACTGGAATTAATAGACTAATTGGGAAAATAGAATATTGAAAAAACCCAAGACAGCAAAATTCGTGGGAAGGAGAAGATGATATAATTTTTTGGAGACCTTGTACGAAATAATAGAAGAGAAGAAGAAAATAAATAATAAACAAGAGTGGCCTAATTTGGAAACCCATAAAATTTAGGAGGAAAGGATTAAACTCACTTGAAACGGAGGAATTAGAAACTCACAAAGCAATTGGAAGCCAGAAATGACAACAGAAACGGAAACGGAAAAATAATAACAAAACGGTAAAAAGTCATCACAAGCACAACTCATACAATTCGCACTCCTAATAAGTAAAGCGGATAGATGGATTTCAATGAAAAGACAACAAAAAATCATAAAGAAATGGTTAGTTCATAGTACCAGGATCGCAAAGATATAAAGAGAAAAACTGAGTAGTTATAAATAAAGACAGAAATATAAAAAATAACCGAAAACGGAGAGCAAGTGTTCTACAAAATTACAACGAAATAAACAAACATTGAAACAATGCAATTTAGCGATGGCAAAGTGCATATCGAAAAGAAATAGCATGAAAAAATCTAAAATATAATCGAATGTAGTGACATAAACGAGGAAATAGGTTGGGCAGTCATGAGCTCGGATAGGAATACTCCGGAAGTGAAATAGATAGGGCAAAATTCAGTTCGAGACGTGGTTTAATTAGAATTAGGGAGTTTGAAACAAAAATCACGGAATTCACAGGCCAAAATCAATATTTGCGATTCGGATGCTTTCTCTGACAGCGAAGTCGACGAAGATGAGAACTCGCACAGGCATAATTTAGCCGCGTCGCATGTGAAAAGGGCTGAGAGTGAGCCCAATCAGGAGCTGTATCACACCAAAATTAAAAAGAAAAGTGTCCAAAATCAGAACAGTGTGTCCTTATCTTTGGGCTGAAACCATAATGATATGTAATTGGAGGTTATAATGTACATGCCATCAGCTCGATAAAGTAGTTAAACAACTCAAATATCATCGCTTTCACATATTTTTGAGGCTGTCTAAAAATTTCTTGAGCTCCTGAGCCTGTACATCGATTAATTTTGTTTATTATTCGTACCGTTATGTTTATATAATCTTGCGTTCAAGAATCTTCTTTTCTAGTGAGGCCTTTTTGGAGAGCATCTCTATCTTCGTATTTCGAAGAGAATCCACTCTTTACTCAAGCCCGGTAACTGTGGATTCTAACTCATCCATCCCTTACTCAGATTCAAGTTGCTTTTTCATTCCGTAGCTGACTGAAGATTGAAATAGAGTTTGGTAGGCTGCGAGTGTCATGACACGTTCATCTCGCACCCGCATTAGAAGCAGACCCCTTTCTGGGCAGTTGATTGTGACTTGCCTGACCACTTCATCGAAAGCTTGCTTGAAAAGTTACTATCTGATTGGACAAAGGCCTGATGTCATTGCCTGTTTATACTAGAGTGCCTCATCGAGCCTGTCTTTCAGTTTCATGACATCATCCCTTGAGGCATTGCTATGTGAAACATACTGCATGAAGGACTTGCCTGTATCAATGGTCCAGTGCCTTGGCATAATCATGCTGTTCAGTACATCTAGAGTAAGTTTCTATAACTACCCTCAGGACTTGGCTTGCTATCTAAAATTTTGGGATTGGTTTGAATTTTGCTATAATCGCTTAGGCTCCCAGCAATTTCGATTTCAGCTTCATACTTTATCAATGAAAATGGTCCGCCTGCATTACTAATTGTATACCATTTTAGTCTTTCATTTGTCAAGTATTTGAAAGTATCTGTTTTACTATGGTATTATTACTGTTGCTATTATTGTTACTAATACTGTTATTAATGTTATATTTATTACTATATTGGCAGTCCATTCTGAGAATAGAGTGCTATATGATAAGGGATAGATGCTTTAATGAGCACTTTAATAAGCATATGGGTTTGCTGAATGTCAGAGATTGCATATAAATCACACTTTTTTGGTAATTATGGTGTAAAACTCCTCCTAAGAAATTAATCCATCGCGGTCCAAATCAGCCTTATCGATCATTTACTGCAGCTCGTGCTCCTCGACGTTGTCTCCTAGTTCTCTAGTGATTTTGCGGAGATTTTTTATTGAGATGTAGCCTGTTTTTTCTTCGTCGAACAAGTTGAAGACTTTGCGAATGTTGTATCTCGAGTCCTTGTCGGATATGCGAGAGGTCATCATTTCTAGGAACTAGTCGAACCCTATCTTCATGGTGCCCTCCTCACATAAATCAGAGATCATTTGATATATAGTTTGGTTTTGCGCTTCCGAGCCGAGAGATTCAAGTGCCTACCTGAGCTCCTTGGGCCGAACTTCTCCCTTGCCTTCGGGGTCGAACAAGTCGAACACATCCTTTATTTACCGAATTTAATCTTCGAAAACTCCAGGCTTTTAAAAAGTGCTGGCCACACTTGCTCGAGATGCTGAATGCCTTTTCATCAAGATACTTTCTATAATTATCTAAATAAATATTAATAAAATTCGCTGTTAATTTCTATACAGCAAATGTCGATCACACCAATTATGATGACATGCATTATCAAAGCTCCTCATTTTCCAGGACTTCTTCTTCTTCCTCGAGAAACGTTTTGGTAAATACCCCGATGAGATGGTTCAAATAGACCACGAAAGATCCACACAAAATGGGGATTGCGTATGTGAGGAAGATCATTTGCTGCTCCGACTTCGGGACTACATCACCATATCCTAGTATTATGAAGAGTATTACCGATTGTGCTAGCTGTGACGATCAGCTGATACATGAGTACGTGGTTTTCAGGGAGTGGGTCCAGCCTGCAATCCCCAAAGTATCTGTAGAACAGCAAGGCGATCCCAATCACAATGAACTCCAGCACCGAGTATCGCACGTAATCAAAGGCAAATGTGAAAAACTTGAACAATCCCCTGCGGTTGAGATACCAGCTGGAAGTCCTGACTGCTTTGAGGTTTTTATGCACAGAAATCGCCTTGATGAGGAACAACCATGAAATGTACCTGAACTTGTTCGGGAATATATTATAGAACACCACCAAGGTTGCCACTATTTGTATCTGAGTCCCCAATGATTTCAGTTTCTTATCAAAGATCGCGCCCATCACAGTCAGAACGACTTCGGCGATGACGAATGGCAAGTATACTTGTCCGTTCCTTATGATCGAAACGATGATGCTTGTTGTTATCACGCTGTGGACGATCCGCACTAAATTAACTATCATATGATTTGTTACACAATATAAATAAATTTATTTATTTATTTGTACAAATAAAGGAATGGAAATAAAAGGGCATGCAAATAAAGAGCATGCGAATAAAGAGTATGTGAATAGCTGATATCATAATAAAATTCGATTGTATAAAATGTTACCAAATACAGACATAATAGACAAATAGACATAATAGACAAATAGACATAATAGACATAATAGACATAATAGGACAGATAATATAAGTTTACTCTCAATTGATGACCATTTTCTTGGGGTTGGGGTTGGGGTTGGGTTGGGGTTGGGGTTGGGGTTGGGGTTGGGGTTGGGGTTGGGGTTGGGGTTGGGA
>NW_028282264.1:0-19407 GCF_059751285.1 Brachycentrus maculatus | reverse complement strand
CCCAACCCCAACCCCAACCCCAACCCCAACCCCAACCCCAACCCCAACCCCAACCCCAACCCCAACTCCTTCGAATGTGTCGCCACCCATTGATGATATGATTATAATTATTGATTCTTTTATGGAAAATATATATATATAGTGTTAATAGTTTCTTTTATATTTATTTATATATATTTATATTTACAAATATTAATATATGCATTTGGGATATTGCGATTAAAAAGAAACAAAAAATCAAACAGAACTATAGTAATAAAACTATGAAATAAAACTAAAGTAAATAAAATAACTGCAAACCTAAATGACAATTAGATAAAATGATTACAAGAGACATATAATTGCAAACACATCGTTTCATATATAATTGTATAATTTGAATGGTATGACATCTAAATACAAAATATAAAGCAAGAACAATAAACTCATCAAAATGTATGAATAAAACAAAAATAAGCAATCCATAATCAAAACAATAATAAAACAAAGCAACATTAACACATACATTCAGATTATTGGATAAACTGTTCTTTAACGGTTTTCGAAATGACTAATTAAATAGCAATTTGAATATACTTTGTGGGATGATCGTAAATTGAGAGCCAGTTTATTTCTGCTAGATATTTGACAGTTTATTTAGGTTAGTCTAAATGCTTACATTATCTCCAAATATTATCATATGAGCATCCGTGCATGAATATAGAAATGCTGGAATAGATATAGCAATTATTATTTAAATGACGAATAAAGGATTATCTTAAAATTTTAGGGTGATTTCGGAGGATAAGCGCACTGTCAAAATAGGCCACGATGCCAACCTGATCTTTTAAATTCATGACCAAAAGAATCTGTTGTTTCAGATAACGATGCCTGCGAGTTCTACAGTCAAGGATCTGACCAATGCTGTGAAACAGAAACTAGCTTCCAACAAGAAGATCCCAGTTTAGAAGTTTATCTGCCTTGAGTCTGTCGATAATCAATAAGTCCTAGATTACGCTCTTCTGGTTGAAGATTATAAACTCTCCAATTTCCATAATCGACTCAATTTGCAAATTGTCCTATCCGAATAAGTCATTTCCAGTGCATGGATTTCTTTGAATGATTTCACGTTCAAGAAGTGCATTGGCCAAGGGGCATCTGCCAATGTTTCACTAGTGCGCCATAACCGCACAGGCAATCTCTACGCGCTGAAGCAAATTGAAAAAACCTATTTCGTGGAATTCAAAAGAGTGGAGCAAGTCCTTCGATAAAAAAAGATCATGACCTAAATTATCAGTGATTTCCCCTTCGCAGTAAAGTTGTACGCTTCCTTCGAATCCTATAAGCATTTGAACTTTCTGATGGAGTTTTACCCCGGAGGAGAAATGTTCTTTCATCTGCACAAAAGAAGACTAACAGAGTCCGAAACCAAGCTCTACTTTGCTGAAATGACACTCACCTTTTAGTACTTGCACTAAAAGAAAGTCGTCTATCGAGATCTGAAGGTAATTAATTTATCTAACTCAGCCATAGAACATAATGATTGATTTTAATGGGCATGCAAAACTTGCAGATTTTGGGCTTTGCAAAATCAATCTCAATAAGGAGGATCTCACCACTTCGTATTGTGGCAGTATCTAGTATATGGCTCCATAAATAAAGGAGAATATCGGGTATAACTACTCTGTTGACTTTTACACATTGGGCGCATTTCTCTATGAAATGGTAATGGGAGTGCCTCCATACTATAATTCCCAAAACCTATACTTCAATGAAATGAGCTCATCATCATATCGTTCGCTCGTCAAGGGACTCATCGAGAATGACATCGGAATGAGAATATCGAGCTTCAAATAAATAAGAAACAGCAAATGGATGTCAGATGTGAAGTGGGATTAAATAAAAAAAGGTAACCTCAACATGCCATTTTATGTCTCACCTTCACACACATACATTCATGACTAATTCAAAAATGTATCGGTTGGTAGTTTTAATGTGAAGCATGAAGAGAAGTATGACCGGCTTTTCGAATGTTTTACATATCTGAGGAATTCTAGTGAAAATATAGAGCTTGCGCGATGTTACCGTAAGACAAATAAAGATCTATTTGGATTCAATCGATCGACCGAGAAAAGTACATCTAACACGAAGAAAATGAAAAAGAAGCCAAGCTTCAAATAGAAAAGCATCAGGTAGCTCATCAGCTCCAAAGACTCCAAAAAGAAAGGCTCAGAGAAGTCACGGCAATCCTAAAAGTCAAAGAACTCGAAAGCCTCCCAGAACTCAAGCCGCAGAAAAGACAAATCGGGTTCCATTACGAGCACTAGCCATGAAGCAAACATTTACTTGAAAAAAAGCACAGACGATCACCACACCGGCCCATAACACCGAACAATAAGCCCCAAATCACATATCGTTTTCAAGAAATCCACATACTCCTTAAAGAATGCGAAAAGCAGCACCGATCTCCTAAAGAATGCCCTAACCAGATTCTGAGCATATTCCATGATCGAGTATAGGCTATTACCAATATTTGCACTTTATCATATTCGCGATCGTGTTAAGACATCGAATGAGAATTCGATAATATAATCTGAGCAGATACTCAAACGCTCTCTGGACAAATGAGCTCGCAATACCATTACTTATTCAAATTTATCGTCATTGGCGACACTGGTTCTTATTTCATAACTATTATAGGAGTGGGCAAGTCTTGTGTGGTCATGCAATTCATCGAACAAAAAATAAGTACTGAACATGATGTCACAATTGGAGTATAGTTTGCAGCGAAATCCCTGAAGATTAACAAAAGGACAATTAAACTTCAAATCTGGGATACTGCGGGTCAGTAGAATTTTAGATCGATTACTCGTTCATATTATCGGAGTGCGATCGGGGCATTGTTGGTCTATGATATCACACGGTACTCATTTTATTTAAACCTAGGCGATAGACATTCGACCATCTGCTAGAATGGCTCGAGGAAGTAAAGACAAACGGCAATGACCAAATGCAAATTTTACTTATTGGCAATAAGACGGACTTAGAATAGTCAAGGCAAGTTAGCTACGAGTAAGGAAAAGCATTCGCATTAAAAGGTGGGCTCACTTTCTTCGAAACAACTGCCAAATAGTATAAAAAAGTTGAGTTAGCCTTCAGCACCTTGGCCTAAAATATCCTCAAAAAAATAGACAATGGAGAAATATCAGAACTAACAGCAGGCGTTAAGGTTCCAGATGATATGAAAATCAATCCTTTAGGGACTGCTCCTAATAAGAAATAGAAATGTTGTTGATTGCACTCACTTCGGACATATTTGACATATTGGACATATTGGGCATAGCATGCATCTGACTGCTATATTTATCTCCAAATATATATCAAAATTGGCACATCATTAATAAATAATAAATAGTAGTTTGGAGGAGGATGAGATTTTAATTTTGTGGCAATATCGCCTGTCCTTAATGGTTCATCTCCGAAATTTCTGTCCTTACGAAAATAGTACATTCTCATTATGAGTCAGACTGCCGTAAAAATGAAACTAATCTTCAATCAACTCATCACCCACTATTTACAATCTGCAAGCGGAGAGCCTGCAACTGCCGAAATCTCCTCGAAAATCAACAAATTGCTCAACAATACAGGACTCGATATTTATTAGATAAATGCCGTAATTTCGACAATGAATTTCATTTTGAACAATTCCATCAGATCTCACATCTCTGATACCACTCTCAATAAATAGCTCATCGATCTGGGTCTTCCCAAAGAAAATGCAGAAAGTATCACAAAGAGTTATAAGACAAGCCGAGAGAAGCTATTATAAAAGAGTATAGAAAACATGTATCGAGGTATTGATTGGTTTCTATTTAGGAAATAATGCTGTTAGTGTACAGTATAGCATTCATTAATTTTTAGGGAGTCAGAAACTTGGCAGTACAGCTTTGCTTCCTGTAAAGTTTGTAGAAATGGAGGTCGTGTGTGAGTCAGTAAATCCATAAAAATCCGAATCTTAAAATAGTAAAAGGCAATAGCCTTCAAAACATGGGTTCATAATTTGTGAAGAATAACTAAACTAACTAATTTATGAGTTGGAATAAGCTATATCGATCTATGATAAGCTCTAATCAGAAAAATGATAGTTTGTTCATTAAGTCCATCATATCGATTCACATTTATCTTGAAATTATGTTTGATAAATATGGTCATTATTACCCGAATGAACAATATCATTCAGCGATGTGATCATATTATGTTATGATGATTAATGTTGAGGAGTTAGGAATTGGATTGAGACTTTCTGTATATGCCATGTGGGTGTTTATTAGACTACTATGAAAATCAATAATAGTTTTTATATCCCTGCGGTTGGGGGTTATAGTGTGAGGATGGAGTTAAGGAATGCGTTCCGAGGCTTGCTCCGATGCTTAATCCTCCGCTATAATTATTTGAATTCGAACTGTTTGCACTCCCCGAGATTCCTTGTGTATTCCCCGAGATTCCCATCGCATTTCCCGAGATTCCCTGCTGGCTAGTGAACAAATTCTTGGCTGTCGACATCTTGGCTTCCTTTTTTTCACGTATAATTCTTGGTGGCTACTTTCCATCGCTCTTAAATTCTTCTTTCTCCCTCTCGATGAACTTCTGGTTTTCCTTGAAGTTCAGAATCAGTCTCCCCAGCGACAAGATGATTCCACTATGATTATTAGAATTCTTTTTTCTCAGCGAATCTTCTCTTTGCAGTTATTTATCCTTTTGCGCTTCCTTACGTGAATCATATTGCTCTTCAGCCATTATAAATTGGTTTATTTTCGTTCTTTCCCCACCAAATGTCTTGTTGGGGTTGAAAATTAGAGCATCGCTATTTTAATAGTCTTACTTCTTCTTTATCAGCCCATTTCGATCGTTACTACTGAATGTTGAGGATGTGGGGTTATTTTGCAGAGTGCTCAGGTTTGAGTTTGGCAGAGTATCGACATAAAGCTGTAGTTCGTTATAATTGATCACGTCGGCTGTGAAATAGCTCATAAACTTGTTCCAATCTGTGAGCGCAGGCCCTTCAATCTTCTTAATGTGTGGTAATAAGGCTTTTTCCACAAACGATTTAAAAATTGTGATAATCTTGCGTTATGCGGATAAATTCATGACAACTTTTCTTTTGATTAATATAAACTATCATAATTGAATTTAGTTTCTATTGCCACAGAATTGATTTTATACTATGTAATTCAAGGGTATAACGAAGTAATTTAGAATGTCAAACTGAATTTGTGATGTTTAAACTATGATTTTAGGCATTAAAATACTTTTTAGGATCAATTATTTTAAGTTTCTGATGAAATCGCTATAAATTTTGAATTAGTTAGGCGTCAAACATTCGCTTAAAACTTTTGACCAGCAATAAAAAATAATTCCCAATAATACCAACAATAACAAAAATAACACGAAACAGATTCCAATCCAACAATTTTCTAAACAATCAACAATTCCAACACTTTCTAGAACCGATTGTCAATACATCTAATGTAAATATATGATAACATTTGGATAATCAAATAGTTAGTTAGTAATAATAAATAGCATTCAACAATAAACCCAAATAAATTGAATAAACTGAATAAAATTAGAATTATTATGAACTGGATATTGCTATGATTGGAAGATATGCATTAAATTAAATAGTCAATAATTTTTGTTTGCTTTACAAGCCATGAAGCCGAAGATCAATTTCAATGGAGGGTATATTTATTTTCATCTTTAGCAATACTTTCAATTCAAAGGCCACCCCTGCTTACACTTCGCCCCCAAAGCTTACTGTTGCGACTGGTGGACTACATGTAGCTGCCAACCCAGCGGTCACCTTCAACACCAACCAAAATGCTCGATTGGGCCAGGCTACGACCACCACCTATGGAGTCACAGGCAACAGGACAGCTGTTAATACTGGACTCAACACTTTCGGAACTTCTGGAGCTCGAGTATCTGCAGCCAATAATAAAGTTACATTCGGCAGTGGAGCCGCTTATAACACAGGCACAGCCGTCACTACAGGAGCTTATAATACTGGGGTTGCCTTCAATAGAGGTACTGCAGTCACTACTGGCGCTGTCCACAACACAGGTGTCACCTTCAACACTGGCGCTGTTCATACAACTGGCTATACTGGAGGAGAGTATCGAACAATAAGCCAGGTTGCTTCCCCAGTCAGAACTGGGTACATCGAATAGAGAGCTGTGACAACTACCACACCAGGGTACATCGAGGAAAGAGTCTATACAGCCCCGCAACAAATCAGAACTGGATATGTTGAAGAGAGAGTCGCGGCTCAGCCAGTAGTTCAAGAAAGAATTGTCACATCAGAAGCTGTTCGCAATACTGGAGCTGCCACGGAATTCGGGGAATATGAAAGGCCTCAATACCAAAAACTATACTCTAATAACCATTATCAGCAAATGAGAAATCCAGCACCCATCGCTGAATAGATTGCTAAACCTAAGAAATGTTGTGGGCCTCCATGCTGGGGGCTTCTTGGATGCCTCGGACTTTTAGGAGTCATCCTCGGTATGTTGTTTGGCCTTGGAGTTATTGGAAACTTGCCTAAAGTATCCTTACCAGGTCTACACATTAATGACCCCGACTTCAATATTAATGGCCCCAATATTAATGGCCCCAATATTAATGGCCCCAATATTACTGGCCCAACAATCGACGGCCCCAACATCAATGGCCCCAACATCAATGGCCCCAACATCAATGGCCCCAACATCAATGGCCCCAATATTAATGGTCCTAATGTTGATATCAATGGCCCTAACATCAGTGGTCCTTCAATCAACGGCTCAATCGCAGGCCCTGAAATCAATGGTCCCAATATTAATGGTCCTCATATCAACGGTCCTTCAATTAACGGCTCAATCACAGGGCCCAACATCAATGGACCTTCAATTAATGACCCAAACATCAATGTTCCTAACATCAATGGCCCTCACATCAATACTCCAAATGTCGTTGCTCCCAATATCATTGTCCCTTATATCAATGGCCCCAATGTCGATATCAATGGCCCTTCAATTAACGGCTCAATCACACGCCCTGAAGTTAATGCTCCCAATATCAATGGACCTTCCATCAATGGACCTTCCATCAATGGCCCTTCAATCAACGGCTCAATCACAGGGCCCAACATCAATGGACCTTCCATCAATGGCCCCAATATTAATGGCCCTGCAATCACACACCCTTCAGTTTATGTTCCTACAATCAACGGCCCTTCAACCAATGGACCTTCAATCAATGGCCCTGCAATCACTGATCCTTCCGTCTATGATCCAACTGCCTCTTCATCTTAAGTAGATTACGTCCCAAAAACAGAAGTTGAATAAGATTCTGATGATTCCACAGGGACCGAGACAGATACATCCTCTTCTTCGACCATTAGCACAGCTTATCAAATTCCTTCCACAGAGACAGAGCCGAAAACCGTGAGGCCACAATCCGTATCCACCATCGAGGTCAAACCTATTACAGTAGACGCCATAGGAATTGAACCGTTTTCCAGCAAACCAATGACGATATCACCAAGTGTCGTATAAACTGAGCCTATTGTTGTAGCGACTAAGCCCATTTCATCGTCATCAACTGTGACTCAACAAACTGGGGTTAAGCCAATTCTGATTAACCCATCGAATGAGAACACCTATTATGCAGATACTATCGAGGTTGACCCAATCAGGCAAGCTGCAGCTCCATCAAAATCAACACCAACCTCAACATCCACATCAACTGCATCATCCATATCTTATATATCAAAGCCATCATCGGCATCAACATCCAACTCCACATCAGCCTCGTATGATGAATCAGCATATGATTAATAAGAACCGTCATCAACTAGCTACTACTACTCATCACCATCATCCTCAACATACTCATCATCCTCGACGTCTTATTCGTCACCAACATCGTCAAATGTTCAGAAATAGGTCATTTACCCAGCTCAAGATTAAGAGTAGACCACCGTCGAACCCATTTACACTTACCCAACAGCATCGAGCTCATCCTCTTCCAAGCCAGCTATCTCGAGCCTGTCTTACACTGCCCCTGAACAATCCAGCAATTCGTACACACAACCAGAGTAGGCCTACTCTGCAGATCCAATAACAAGCGAGCCAGTGAACTCGACATATTCTAGAACTACTTCCTCCTCCCCTTCATATTCAGGAGCTCGTGAGCCAGTCGTCGTACGCCCTCAGACTATCAGCACCACCTACTCGATAGATCCAATTGCCCTAGAACCAGTAAGTCCGAAGACTTCCAACACCAGAAGCAGTAGCATTAGTAGCAGCAGCTACTCGATAGACCCAATTGCCCAAGAGCCCGTAGCAGTCAACCCTACGACTTCCAGCCCCTCCTACTCCACAAGCACTTCAAGGTCATCATGATTATTGATATGGTTATTTTTATATAATAATAATAAGTTGCATGAGTCCCCAATATCTGATGACTCCTAGATCAGCCCTTCCGAAATATAATATCATTTGCTCAATAAATAGATAAAAAGTCTAGGGGATATATTATATGTATTTAGTCAACTATATCTAGTAGATAGATAGGCATAAATAGATAGTCGTAGATAATAGGGGTTGGGGTTGGGGTTGGGGTTGGGGTTGGGGTTGGGGTTGGGGTTGGGATGGGGTTGGGGTTGGGGTTGGGGTTGGGAAATAACTGTACTCATTCTCTATTGCAATTACTCGATAGTCCCATACTCAGGAAGTCCCAATCGGTTGAAGCAGGTATAGCTTCGGGGATAGGGGTTATCCTTCGATAGCTATATTTTTTATATTGTGAATCTGTTGACCGTGTTTCTATTGCTCTCTAAGTACTTGAATCCCAGAATTGGCACTCGGTTCGATCCTGTGCAATAATGCAATAAATTTTATAGCTGATTTTGTGTGTAGTTGCTCAAAGTCTACCAAAACCAAGTAATCACAGGGTCATTTAAAGTATATCCCTTATACTGAGTGTTGACCTTCCAATCCTACAGATTAATAGTCTGAGGGCCATTCAACAGCATCTCGAATTCATGTGGCTCAAAGACCGATAGGAATTAATGAGGTATAACCCTTTAGATGCCCTCTTCCAACACTCTGATATGCTTAATAACACTCCTACTACAATGCAACTGCATCCTACAATTAAATCCTATTTACATTTCGTAGATATATTGTTCCTTATTGGCCTCATTGACCATCATACTTTTGCCATTCCCCACAAGTTCTATTTCTTCGAATTTCCCAGTGCTATGCTTCTTCATTTAATAAAACTAAAGGCATAGTTATTCACAGTTGGGGTCACTCAGAACTTATTTCCAGCTTTGATACATCTACAGTTGATTCATGATGTACTTTCTTATCGAAACTGAACACATCGTGCAAGAAAAGAGGCTGTTTTGCGATTTGTCTCCAGATTGTTCGATTTAAGTAGCAGTTTAGGGACATTCTTTCAAATAGGGCCTTACCGATTATTACCCCTAAAAGTTTAATGAAGGGAATTGCGTATTACTAATCCAATGAATCATCCCATTTGAATTTATAGGCGGTTTCCTATGTGTTGCATAATTCAAATATCCCTGTTGTTTCACTAAACATCTATTTGATCACTAAATGCGCCCATTATCGAAGCAGTCCTCCCGCATCGTCGACTTTTTAGTCATCGAATTGAATTTTGAGCTATTTTCTTAAATTTATAGTTTGTAGGCTAGCTACACTTGAAAGTATCAGATTGCTGCGGTTCAGTGTGATTGTTTCACAGCCACTCTGCCAGGAAACTCTTAAACCTTACATATTCAATCGAAACCATAACATCTTCTATTGGAATGTCCGGCCTTTTATCACTAAATGGCTCATATTCTTAATAGCCAACGGATAGATAATGGTACTCTATCTTCCCCATTTATATATTGTCCTTTCAGAGCTCAAAGCAATCTAAGAATAAACCTGAAATTAAACCTTTATGGCAACTTGCTCGCTTGTCACCTACCTCGCCTTGTTGAAATACAATCGAGGCTCCAGTTTGTTCAACTGAAGAAAAGGCATCGGTTGTAAGAACGCTGAATAGGAAGTATTTATTTGTTTGGATTGCAAAGGATTGTGAGAAAATGAATTTGATTGTTTTGTGTGCGAGCAGTCATGTTCATATTTCTAGATTTAAATTTAATTACTTACGAGTTTTACCATGATTGTTGCTTTGCATTTCGGACATGAAATGTATTCGGCGTTATTTGATAAGCAATCTCCCATTTACTAATCTATATAATATATAACACACACAATATGTATGACATCGAACAGTTGCGTTTTGTACAAACTCAAATATAAATCAATATCATTTATAATCAATTTGTTTAGGAACTATCTTATCTTAACTTATTGTTTGAAATATCCTCAACAAACATTTGAAATATAAATCCCAAATGCATAACAATCCAAAATAATAATAATGTCTGCACATAACATCGATGAAAACTCTCTCATAAAGTATATAATCAGCTGCTATTCTTCATGGGGAATAACCTACATCAATAAAGACATCCTAAAGAAGGCAAGAGATAACAAAAGTTAGGCTATTCCAGCAATGTTTCATCTGGTGTTCGATCTCAGCATTTTGCATCTCCTTGATTATTAATACACAATTGCTGAGCTTGGAATCAGCGATGATTAGCAGCTGATGCAAGATATTGTGTGTGCTTACTTATTGGAGACTCAATGTCCTATTTTAGTTCATGCACAAATTAGTAGTGAATCGAAGAGGACTGTCTGTTCAATGGGTTTGGATCAGAGCCGAACTCTGTTATTGATTGCTGGATGGATCATGGCAGTTTCTGAATTCTTCCCAAAAATCAAAACAAAACTTATTCATAAAATCTACCAACAGCTCTACATCGATAAGGTCATCACAGAAACTCGTCAAAACCATACCAAATAGGAAGCGACCATCATCTCCAACCCCCGACAGTCTGAGACATCCTCCACTATAAATAGAATCGAACAACTGTACAAGCAGCTCAACTCCCTCAACTATAAAATCCAATGCCTACATTCAAAGAAACATAAAATAATAAACAAAATGCAATTGAAAATCAATAAGTACAATAAAGATCATAAGAATGAACAGCATATCAATTGGGAGAGTTTGATAAAATTGGCGCCTGACTAATAATGTGAGTAGTTTCGAATGAAGTAAGAAGAGTTAGTGCAGATTCTGAAGGATCAGTTAAACGGGATGAAGAATTAACAGTATTTTTGGATATGGCTGCATGTCAGAGTTGCGGAGCCACTTTATAAGGCAATGTGTGAGGAAAATGGGGAAGTTCACGCCTAACCCAAAATGTAGCATCCCATATTCAGGATTAAAATGAGTTCAGAATATCTGTCGAAGTACTCTTCTTCTAACCCAGGTTCTTGAAAACTTACAATTACTGCTATTAAAGTTTAACAGAAATCAATGAATAAATGAGCTAAATTTCTGAACATCTCGAAGCCGACAAAAAGAAAAGTAAAGATTTATTGAAGATTGTCAAAAAGTAGGTCTCGGAATAAGCCAAGAAAGTGATGCAGCAGCCACATCTTGAACGAAACTAAATGGAAATACCTTCATTCTTGGGAATTTAGCTGAAAAAATATTTATAAAAAAAAGGATATATTTTCACGAAATCTGAAAATCAGAAATAAAAGCCCAATAAACGAAAGATGCAATCAAAATAAAACGACGTTTTTGTTAGTGAAAAGAAACAAAGTCTACAGAAATAGTTATCTTAATTTATTGCCAATTTATAAGCAATTAAATTTCTGTGATTTGAATACAGATTTCATGAGCAATTCCTAAAAAAATAATAAAGAACAAACATAACTTTTTCAATTACTCTTATATGCTACGATTGATTTTTTTAACTTCGTAATTAATACAAAAGCATAAATCCAATCATTGTCTTTTTGTAGAGAAGATAATTACAAGTTTGAGAGTCTGACTATTCTGTAAACTATTTTCTACTTTATTTTTCCTGATCCGACCCTAAGACTCCAATTCTGAAAATTAACAATATCTAATTACTAATAAGCTGTAAGCACTGACTTTCTATCTTGGCAATCCAACCCACATTCTCACATATAACCCTATCGAAATAATACTCAGACTTAACCCCTTTCATGCAATCACTCTTCATTTCACACAAACTATCCATTTCCTGTATCGAATTGCCATCTTGAATATAATCATATTATTACAACAACTAAGCTCAATTAGTTTATTGTCGACGAAATACTTACGTAATGATTTGATTTGTGTGATGTTGTTTTTGCCTAAATTCATCAAGAACAAATGGTATACTTATATTGAGATATTTCAAATTTGGAAGGAATGATCTGGATAAGGGCTCGATCGATTTTATTGCATTTCGTGTCAGATTTATAACCTTGAGGTCTGGGAAATTGACCGATTCGATTTGTAACAATATCTGCTCCTCAAAGTTATTGCCTGCATGAATCTAATATAAACCGTACTCAAATCAATCTTATGGCTTATTCTCCAAATCTTGACTGCCCTGATAAGTATATTGATCTTATTTCGATGCCATTGCCCATCATCTATAACATCAGAATAATAATACTCATGGAATGACTCGTCTCATATCTCCTATCATGATTCTATAATTTCTTGTGAATTAAATCATCGAGCGAATCAACTTCAAAGACTTCTCTAATTCTCTCGAGGAGGGCCTGGTTTTCAATCAATTAGATGTGTTTTTCATGATCGTTTAGGTTCATAATGTTATTATTAATTGCTTATAGTAGGCTTATTAAGGGAATTATATATCTAAACTTATCAGGTATAAATAGATGTGATATTTAATGCAATTAAATATAGATTAAGAGTTTTTCAATTAAATTTCGTGATATTTGACTTTTTATGAGAAATTGTGGGAATTTAGCGATCTTGGGAGAAAATGTATTGATTAATGAATTGTTTGACTCACAAAAAACAAAACAAATAATCAAAAGATAATTTTTAATATTACAAAAATCAGTACTCTAAGTTAATCCTATTCTAATTCTACTAAAAAGTTGCATCATTTTGAACTGACGCTCTTTTTTGTGACTACAAGAATAAGATTTAATATATCTGTTTATAAATAATAAATGGGAAAGAAAGGTGAAATAGCCCAAATTCTCCAAGAAGCCAAATCGATTCGAGAAGAAACGAAAACAACATCAGAAACACTTAGAAATTATTTATACTATCAGGAGTTGAAAGTTTCGAATGGACGGACTTCCTTTTGGTCATGCAATCGATGTTTCGTGGAAAAAGTCAAAATTGAAAAATAATTCAAGATTGCTTTCGAGAAGATAAACGATATTGAGAAAGCGAAGTTTTATTTGATGAACCTGAAATATGTTCAGCAAATCATTAAGGAAGAAGACTCTGGGAAAGACAATAGCGAATGCATGCAGAAAGGTGCAATGTAATATGAAACCTATACTACGCGAGCGCTCGTTAAAGACAAACGCAAGATGAAAAAATGGAGTGATGTGACTCTGCAGATTTCTGAAAAATAAAAGCTGGTGCAAATTCGATAAACCAAAGATGAACTTGAACTTATACACTTTATTCTACGCCACTCGAGAAACAAAAACAGCCGAAGTCTGATCTTATAATCTTGCTCAGATTAAGTCAGCTCTAATTCATTTTATATCTGTTAAAACTCCAGTGATTTCGAAGATCTTGAAAAACGACTGATTTCTCTTTGGGAATAGTCCCAAAAAGATAAACTGCGTATGATGCTCAACGAAAACGGTAAGCTCAAAACGAATAAGCAGTTGGTATCACCAATGATGGAACATTTAACGATTAAGTCAACATATAGTTTAAAATAAATCGACGGAAAAGACAATTAATTGCCTTTTAGTAAGCCTCTTGTCCTTGAAAAACCGAAGAATAATAAACAGACTTTAAAATCTTTAGTTTCGAATAGCTACTCCTCGAATAAGTTTTCTTCGAGTCAATTTCTAAGCGAGATTACATCTCTAAAAAACTTCAAAGAGAAGAATCCTGGCACATACTTCGAGAAGGGTGGCAAAAAAGTGAAAAAGATATTCAACTTTCCCAAGAGTATCACATCCAATTTTGTGCTAAATGTCATTAACGATATTACACATACTCGCATGCGCAAAAAATACTGCTCATATTTAAAGGTTCTCAACTGTTATCCTGAGGAGCAAACAACAGTCTATCATGAAATGAACTAACTAAAGTATCAAAAGGTTTAGTTTATCTACCTTCGACGTTATTTCGAAAAAGACCGATGCCATTACTTTGTAGCACAGTCAATCGACAGAATTCTTGTTGAAACTTATCAGTAAAAGGTATGCACAAAGGCATAAATTACTTATTGCATTTGGAGAGTAAAAGAAACTGGGGATAAAATCGAACTATTAGTCGAAGCTGAAATCGATTACTCCAATAATGAAGCTCACTCTCAAGAACTAACAAGCTAGTACATTGGGGATTATAAAGATTACATCTTAGACAAGCACGCGGCTAAAATCAAAGCTGAAAATGACATTGTATTGTCAGAAGATTTCGATAATTAATATCTGTCAGATATCGAAAGCTCATGCTCATAGGAATAATTTCAAACTGCTTTCGGCAGCTATGATTTGAATGTCGGCTTTTAGGTTATCGCTCGGCATCTGAATGATACTGGAATACTTAGTAACAATTAGCAACTCGTGCCTCTCTAGAAGAATAAGGGCAATCAATCATTTCAATTAGGAGAGGGTATATATAATCACAGATATATCGAGAGACCTCTCGCCAAAAAGGCTTCAGTATACTTTAAAAAGGATCAGGGTCATCCCATAATGGGGACCGATTGGCATCATAATGCCCAAGGCCATCTGGTCAATACAAACCTCGAACAAATCAAAATGCAGAGCAGTGTCCTAAAGCTCATACTTCAGCGCATGGGCCGAAACATCATCTCAGGGAAAAGTGTGCTCAGCATGTCACTACCAGTATAAATCTTTGCCTGCGAATCCAATTTGTAAAAACTCGCCAGAGGGTATAGCTTTGCCCCGAGATTTATTGCCTAGGCTGCGAATTTGGACAATCCTCTTGATCGCATTAAAAGGCTTTGCTGCTTTACATTGGGAGCAGCCCTTTCCTATATCCACATGGAAAAACCCTTCAACCCAATTTTAGGAGAAACTTATCAATGCTTAATCGACGGTTGTCCAGTCTACGGATAGCAAACTTCCCATCATCCCCCAATCAGCACAATCTATATGTAAGGAAGAGGATATGTGATGTATGGAAGTTTCTAAGCGAAAGTTTAAATGGGGTTGAATTCAGCAAGCGGAATAAACGATGGCTTTAATCATGTTGTCTTTAGTAAGTACCCAGGAATTGTAAAATTTAATGGGCCTCCTGGAGAATTGTCAGGACTGATATATGGCGAAAGAAGAATAACAATGGTAAAAAAGACATATGTCATCGATGAGGAAAATAGACTATTTTTGGAGCTCTCTTGGGGGAAGAATAAAAATGGCAGAAATGGCTTAGGGCCTTTTGAAGATTACTTTTCAGGGAAGGTCGTGAAAATCCAAGAGGGCGTCGATATTCAGGACTACAAGAAAATTAAAAAATCACACTGGGAAGCCGAACTAGGATAAATCTACGGAAGGGGAAGTGTAGGAGTATTCTTCTAAAATTAACAGCTCTATAAAGTTGATAGTGATTTACCCCACTTAGTGCAAGATTACAACCCTTGCCTATAATCAGATGCACGCAAAAGAATGGATGTATTGATGAGAAGGGCTAATGACTATGTTCGCGCTCAGTAATAGAAATAGATCCTTTAGTAGCTGCAAAGAAACGATCGGAAATTAAGGAAATAGTTAGGTAGACAAACCCATTGACACATTTTAATTTCTAATTAAGATCATCATTCAATTAACTCAATTAATCTGCAATTATTAATCATTTAGTTCAGATAGAGTTTTGTTATAATTTATAAATAAAAATAAATATGGTATATGAATGGAATACGACATTATCGCCAAGATATAGACATATACAGACATATAAATAATATACATATAAAAATGCTGTATAGTTCAGTCCGGGAGTCCATAACCGCGTATAAAATTCGCAAGAAACAACTCGAAACAGCCTAATAAAAATCAGTCTTCAAATGGAAGTTTGTAGTGATCGGCCTCGGAATAGTTTTCATCATCCTCATCGGCATCATGAGCGAAATCTATAAATAGATCTCCACCCGAAAATAACTCTCCTATGATACAACATTCATGTATTCCATGCTGCGATAATCTGAGTTCCTTACAGATGCAGTCACAGTTTCAAGATTCCTCTCGGGACTGAATGCTTCGACTGAAATTGTTTTTGATCATGCTGAACTAATCCAGAGAAGTTATGGCTATTCACCTTAACAATTCATACCACTGATCGAAGGAAGAGATAATTTAGTCTACTTCTTTGAAGTTAAAAATGGTGATGTTGTTCATAGCTTCGCATTGTATCTGGAAAAAGCATACTATTCATCCAGCAATTAGTAAACTCTTATTGCTTAGCCTCGAGGTATCTATTCTTAAATGTTTAGACCATAAGATATCGGCGGCTTTCAGTTTGGAAACAGACTTCAAAGTAAGACTAAATATAAGCGATTCATGTTTCCTGTACCAATATAAACCATCAGCCAAAAACCTAACATTAATCGATGTATTTCAAAGCAACCAAAATGCCGTGATTAATTTCCAAATAAAGAATACATTCTGTTTGGGCCGGACAGCAATATAGACTTATGCGAAGATAAGAGGTTTGACTGGATTCGACTTCGAGATTGACAATGAATTTAGTGTCGGTGTGAACAAAATTGAGATTTTTCAGCTTTCGATGAAGAATTAATACCTCAATATCGGTATGTGATAAGTATAGCCAATAATTTATCTTATTGCACTCAGGGGCATTAAAAATACTTTTGTGAACAAAGTTTATGGTTATAGTTGCAGATGAAGATGAGTAAAATATAACTAACTAACTAGTAATCTTCGTCTACAGGACAATCCAATAGCAGAACACTACAAATCACTACAGCATAACACAATAAATATCTATTGCAGAGATCAATGCCAATAAAGGACTAATTACTTCCATAGATATTTACATGATTATCCAGATCTATATAGTTATCATAAATCAAATATTATAAACAAAAGCTTTTCTTTTTAATATCTTTTTGTTTATCTATTATCTCAAAATTCTTTAGCCTGTAGGTCGGGTTGGTCTCAGATTCTTACTACTGCTTTTTCTTGATAATGGCGCGCAGTTTTATTTGCTGACTTCCCAATTTTATTTATTCAGCTTATTTTTACTTTTGTTTTGCAAGTGTCCATAATTATATTCCATTTTACTGCTTTTATGATAAGAGTGCTTTGACTTAGTTTTGGAATTAGGATTGGAATTTGGATTGGAATTAGGATTGGAATTAGCCTGCAATGTCGAATGATTGCTATTTAGTCTATTGTTTATAGCGTGAGATAGGGAAACAAACAAAGCTTACTTTTTCTGAACTTTCTATCCTTTTGTGTTTCTCGCCGTGCAATGCAAGGTCTTTGATGCTCTCTTCGGTGCAAATACAGAACTTTGATTTTTATTAGCATTTATTAAACTCTAACCACTGTTATGCAATGAAATTACAGAATTCTTTAGAATTTGTTTATTTCTTAGAGACGTCTCTGCATTTCTTTTTGGGGTTGTGCTACGATGTTCGAGCTTTAAGGCCGATTTCTAGAATATCCTTGAAGTTTTTCTGGTATAGAATTTTGTGATTAGATTTCGGTAGGAATCTTTGTCTCTCTTGATGTTATCGTTTATTCGGAAAATCACATTGGATTTGGATGTGATCAGTTATTAATAGTCTCGGAACTGTTCGATGAACTCGCATTTGAGGACTTATGCGGTGCCCCATCGATTATTGGGACTATACTCTAGTAGTTTCTTGATTAAGGTAATTAGACTTGGATTCCATGCAGACTTGAAGTAATGAGATTCAGGGTTTTGTTCTGTTTTAAAATGCGAGAGCAGCACATCCAACTTATCGACATTCAAATCTTCTATTTCTTATTTAGTTGGGAATCCTTTCATTTCAAGCACTTTCTAAATCTGGTTGACTGAATCATTGCCTGGCAATAGCGGCCTGGCAGCAAACATTTCATAGATCAAGCAACCTAGACTCCACATATCGGATTTCAATGAGTACTTTCGACTTCCGAACATAACCTCTGGAGCTCGATACCATCTCGTAGCAATAAACTCTGTCATCAAAGGGTCCTATCCATCATACTTATGCAAGGTCCTTGACAGCCCGAAGTCACATACCTTTATTTTACAATTCACATCTATTAAAATATTCGATGGCTTCAAATCCCGATGGAGAATCCCTGCACTATGCAAATAGTGGAGTGTTTTAGCCAGCTGATACACCACATATTTTTTATGCACTTCATTTAGAACATCGTCCCTGATTGCATTGAACAAATCGCATTCAACATGCTCAAAGATCAGATACAAATCTAATGCATTATCGGATTTTATAACTTCGTGCAGCTTCACAACATTTGGGTGGCTTAACTGTCGGAGGATACTGATTTACCTATAAGTTCTTTGGGCATCAACATCATTTTGAAATGCTAAAAACACCTTTTTCATTGCGTATATCTGATTGGTGAGCCTTTCTTTGACTTTCCAGACATAGCCGTAGGCTCCGCTCCCTATTTTTTATATTAATTCGTATCTTTTTTCAATGTGAGCTTCAATACTTTCTTACTTGTATTCCATATGTGGATCGAATCGAATATTATAATGGAAAACCAACCGATATAAATATGCTAATTATTGCATTTATCGGGGATTAAGAACTTAGTCTCTATTTATAAAAATATGAACGATAACATCGATAGTAAATCAATATTTGCAGCAATCACCTCCTTAAATATTTTTATATTCGCATTTTCCCATGGGGTTGGGGTTGGGGTTGGGGTTGGGGTTGGGGTTGGGGTTGGGGTTGGGGTTGGGGTTGGGGTTGGGGTTGGGGGGTTGGGGTTGGGAGGGTTGGGGTTGGGGTTGGGGTTGGGGTTGGGGTTGGGGTTGGGGTTGGGGTTGGGAACAAACAATAGCAACCGCTTTGGATAGGACATACATATCAACTATCCTCATAAAATCATAATAACCTAAAATTTAGATTCGATTACAAATAAGTTATTTAAATATCACTAGGTTGGGGTTAATGAGGGGTTGGGGTTGGGGTTGGGGTTGGGGTTGGGGTTGGGGTTGGGGTTGGGGTTGGGGTTGGGA
>NW_028282263.1:0-15000 GCF_059751285.1 Brachycentrus maculatus | reverse complement strand
AATAGCAACAGCAATAGTCCTTAACATCACTAATGCCAAGAATAAAACATAGAAAGCAGCGCATAATCAAGCCAACATTCAATGTTCCTCGACTACTTATAATAGAACATTATGCTGGAAGTAACTAGTGAGCAGAAAACATTCAGCCTAACTAAATAGACTATTAATATGTTTAATGCTAAGTTTTAGGGGCAGAGACCGAAGGCAACAAGTATGAGTTTGCACATCAAGGATAATAATCGCGATTATGTTTCATGCAGTGTTTATCAACAAAAAGAGGATGCAGCAGGTTCGGAATCGGAATCGGAATAGCAACAATAGTCTGATGGATAGCATGATGGAGAACATGGGAGATAGCATGAAGATAAACCAGAATATAGCTATTAGCAATAATAGTAATACGATAACATGGAAGTAAAGCCGATAATCAATCATCTCAAATCCAAGGCAGAGCCCCCACCAATCAGCAAACAATAAAACATTCAGAATAAGTATAATGAGGGGGATGACGATGATGATGAGTATGATGATAGAGATCCCTTTGGCTTTTCGGACAGCTCCCAGCTATTCCTCTATGGGGACTATGCCGAATTATTCCAAAACTATTACCAATCGTGATGACATCACCAATCAGCATATTGCAGTTGAATTAATTAATACATATACATATGAGGCTAAGTATGACCAACTGACACCCTCTGCCTATCACTTTATCATAGAATTCAATATCAAATTGCTGCAGTAATTATTACTATGTAATTAGTACTATGTAATTATTACATGTTATTATTACCATGTAATTATTACTATTGCAGTATCTAAATATAGACTCATGCATGATCATGTGATACCTGGCAGCAGTATACTGCAACCAGCTTATTATTTAATTATAATATATCTTCACCAACACGATAAATCTCTATCAATGTCTCGCAACCAGCTTTTAACTCTTAAAGTTGACCTTAACCACAACCCGGCAAAACTGCTCATCCAGTGTGGGAGTCACACTCAATAAATATTTGTGCCCTCGCACCCCCTGTTCGAGGTCTCATCCAAACTATGTCTAATTTAATGCCAATAGAATATCTCATGCATTTAGCTTCTCTCCAAAGGCCACATCTAGTTACCATCACAGTAGGCTCTCTCAATCATCAAGCGTTGCAAATTCAATTTCAACATCGATGTTCGAGTGGATTTATTTCAACTTGCCATATCGGTCATGAACTCTGATTCTTTAGGCTCACTCTACGAGGTTATGGATTCACTTGAGTGTCATGTTGTTTCTAAGATATTCAAGAATGCATATGAAACTCTTGGGGAGAAGTTGCATCCGAAGATCACCAGGAGGCTCAAAGATTATGTTGAAAGCTCGAAAAGAGACAAGGCTGATGCCAATACCCTTATGAGCATCTATGAAATGTATCAGCGGGCCTCTGAAGAGTAGGCTGTCTCAAGGCCAGATACCAAGACCAGTAAGAATAGAAATGACGCAAACGATGGCGCAGACCATGCCTATAATAAGGAGAGGAGAACTAATATCGACAACAATTCGAAGAATGAAGACGGCAATGATGGCGATACGAATGAAAGGCAACCCCAAAGAGGCTCAAGAAACCCACATAGTAATAGCAACAATTACCATAACAAATACAACAGCAATAACAATAACAATTACAACAATAACAATAATTACAGAAATAACAGGAATAACAACAGAAACCAGCAACAAAACTCCGTCGATAGGAACCAAAAAAGCAATTATTCGAATAATTGCAAAAGCAAGTAAAAGTAAGTTGAGTCGAAGATCATTCTAGGAATCAATGGAGACACTTAAGCCGGGTGGAGGGAGCGCATGAGGCCGACACATGCCCCACAACGTGGATAAACTGCCATCAATGATAATATGAAGAAAGAGGAAGAATAGAGTCTCAGAGATTTCAAGGAAAGGAAAAATAAATATGCTGAAAATTATAATAAAGATAATAAAGACCGAATTTAAAAGAAGAGCACTAATAACTAAAATGCTGCGAAATAAGCTAACCAAGATAAGCAGAGGGATAGTAGCAATGCTCCTGAGTCCAGCATAATAAAATCAACACTTTCTGGACAGATTAGTAAGCCCTTACGCCGTGCATTCGCATTTCCAGCTGATGGCGACAAATTAGACTTAACTCCTTATAAGGACTAATTCATGCTATTCGTTAACGATAAATTTTGGATTAAGTACATGGAAAAAAACCTATCCATCACCAAAGGAGAAAACGGGTATGTGCGAGTCACCAGCATCGATATTATCGAGAACGGATTCATGGCAGAGGGAGTAACTGTGAATCTGAAAGGTTTATCGAACATAGAAGATGGAGGTTACCCAATAGGGACCCCTGTTTTGAGCTAATTCACATAAAATGATACACAGTTTTTTAAGATTGTCAGCTTGTCGCTATACACTTCGAAGTGATGATGTATTCATACCATATAATACCGCATAGTTTTATTATCTCATGCAAGATGCTGACCTGCATCATAGTCTTTATTAATATTTCTTCGGGATATTTGAATAATAACAGAATTCCATAAGTGAATATTATATTATATCAAACAAACAATAGCAATTTAAAAGATGAACAACTCTGCAGAACTATATCGGTAGTCTTTGCAATAGAATAGTACCTCCCAATAACTATAACAAACCAAATAATCATTCTATAAGCTACAAAGCAACTTCAGCCACAATCTTCAAGTAATCAAATAACTCGAATGCCTGTTGGCTTCCCACGAAGAAACAATCTCCACATTAACCCATGAGCTCTAGACATCCGAATAAACCCAAAATAATATCTTAAACTAATTGCAGCAGCTCCAGCATATCAACCAACAGCTACAAGAAAAATTCGCATATCAATCTGAATAACATGAAAAGTAGTTCAATGAAGCAATCTCAATGCTGACAGACAAACACAACAAATAACTCACAAAGTACAAAATCAAAACCAAACAGCTACAATTACAAATTGAGCAGTCTAACAACAATGCAATTAACCTACAGAACTATCAATAAAAAGTAGAGTACTATACTAAGTAAAACAATAAGCTGATGCATTAATTGAAAAGTAACAAAGTCGCCCTTTAAGCCCATTAATAAAGAATGCAGGAACTAAATAAAGAGAATAGCAATCTCGCGAACAAGCTGCTCTTACATGATAAATAGCTGGAGAACATAAGGACACATAATGAAGAATGGGAACAAATACTCAAAGATAAAATCAAATAGGCCAATAAATAAAAAAACCAATGCGCGCAGGAACTACTCGAGCAGCAGAATATCCTGAAGACTAAAGTGAAGATGATTAAAGAGTAATGCAATCGGAAGATTTCGTAGATTACCGACAGCAAATAATCTCATAACCAATAGTATATAAGTACTATGAGAGAATTGAAGGGCAAATACGATATTGCTGTCAAAGAGAGGGAGGACTTTCGAAACTAACTGAAGAAATTGGAGAAGGAGCTCCAAAAGGCCAATAAAACGAAAGATTAATATGAGAGAAAGATCGAAGGAGTTAGAGAGTTAAGCAGTTAATGCAAGATTAAGGAGGAAGAAATCAGGCGATTGATTAATTAAAGAGATGGCCTGATCAATTAGAGTAAAGAACTGAAGGAAGAACTCAATACGATTAATGCGAAGAGAGAAGAAGCCGAAAAGGCAGTGGAAAGACTAAAAATAGGCATAATGAATTCAGAGAAAACTAACAATTAAATGAACAATAAGATCAAAAAACTCGAAAGAGAAATCAAGAATATGAATAGCACCATAAATAACAACAGAAATAGCATAAACAATGTGAATAATATTGGCAATCAGCAGTATCAGAATAGCCTCGAAGACCCTATTGTGCATTACGCGAATGAAGAGCCCAACATTAAAAATTCAGATTAAATTGAATATTCCAAGTATTTTAGTGAGGACATGGGCCCCATTGACGACAATTTTCTCATTAGCAGCTCTCTGCCACGATCCCCCAAGAATGTCACAAGGAGGAATCAATCTCCACGCCATCAGCCCCCACAGCAGCAACAGCAACAACCACTACAACTGATGAAGAGAATCGCAGAGCTACAACTGTAATGCTAACAATACAAATCCCTAATCAAAACAATGACCGAACAGTTAAACTCAGTGAGCACGGACTTAACCCACAAAATTTCTCTAAAGTAGAAATAAATAAACCTGAGCAAATAATAGAACAACTTCCTTCGCGAGAAAATCACTGCGAAATAGTACACTATTCTCGACTTGTCGAAAGCCAAACAAGAGCTCGAGCATGCCATGACGATCAACGATAAGGCTAAATAATAAAATACAAAACTCAAATAATAAGCCCACAAACTGAAAATACTCCTCCACGAGCACAGTCAGTCAGCTCAGCTCATCAAAGATTAAATCAGCAGTAAGGATGAAGAGTGTAAGATGTTGTCGACTGAAAACAAAATGCTCGAAGAAATCAACTAAGAGCTCAGAGCGTAGGTATATATGCTGAAGAATAAAACAGGGATGTACGAAGGAGAGAATGAGGAACAAAATGAAGAGGAAGAATATTATCAGCAGTTTGGGGCTGAGTCTAATGTAAATACTCAATATGAAAATGACAATGATTAGTTTCAAGAAATCGATGATGATAGCAGAATTCAAAGGCATACACATATAAAGTATAACAATCGTTAGAATAATGGCCGGAAATCACAAATTGAGGAACAGGGCAAACCAAATAAGCAAGGAAATAGCAGCAAAAGCAAAAGCAAAAGTAAAAGCAAATAAAAAAAATATGTTGGCAATCAAATCTATCCAAACAAATCACTTTATAATAATAGCAGCTAAATTAAATCAAGGCCGACAACCACAAAACTGCGAGATTTAATTATGCAAAAAAAAGAACTAGAGCTGCATGGGCAAAAAGCAAACATAGAAGTCAGAGAGCAATCCTCTTATAAAAGTGTATAAAAGATAGGGACTAAAAGTCAAAAGCAAGCATATTAGGCGCTCAAGCGATTCTCTAAGGAGAAACAATAGGCACAAGAGACAGAAATCACAAATCGAAGGGCCATTAATTTCAGATATTTAGCATAAGAGCCACATTAGAACGAATGAGCATATATATGTTTATATATCAAAATGCATATTATCTGCATATCTATTTTAAAGCCACAAATTAAATAGATACAACAGCTGCACACAATAACAAATATCAAATAACTCAATTAAAAAGTATGAAGTTGGAAGGAGAATGTTTAATAGCATAGGGAAGGATTATCTTTTTACAATTAATAGCAATTAGTTGAGAAATGAGATTTAACTGTATATAGTGAATCAATCGAAGAGTCCTCCTGCCATGAAATCGTCTTATTCGGCCGCAGGAGGAGCAAATTCCTTCTTGGCTTATTTTTTGATGTCGTCCTTCTTTTTGGGTTTCATCCTTTGGCTTCGCTGGCGTCTTGTCAGCAACTGACCCTGAAGCTCCAAATCTTTTAGTGCCCTCAGCAATGAGCTCGTGCAGTTTCTTACCCTTCAATGATTCCAATACTCTGTTAATATCACTATCGTTAGCATTGGCTTCAGCAGCTCCAAGCACATTCTTTATATCGGCAACGTCTGAGCATTATACAAACAATACTTGTGTCCTTCTTCCCAGAGAGTGTGAGGAGTGTGTATGCAGCGAGGTATTTCATATGTCGATGATATATTGAATAAATATTAATATAATTTCTATTTATCTGCATGCACATTGTCCTATGCATATAATATATAATAGTAATGAATAGCAATAATAAATTTAGTATTATTAATTAATCATTCGATTAATCACTAATCATTCGATTAACCACTAATCATAGAAATTAAATGAATTTCCACATTGTTCAATGACATAATATTTCTTAGCTTTGGTGAATAGATGACGCATATTCCTTCATTTTTGGAATCAACTTTTCCTGATCAAAATAGTACCTTAAATTGGAAGGGCCGTCGGTGTTGCAAGAGGGGGAGTCTGAGCATTGATCAAGGATGATTACTGATTAAAATATAAGCATTTTAAGCAAACAATTGTGTAAACATGATCATCAATGATGGGTGATAGTTGCTGATTTTAATACTGACCTTGCTTAGAGCAGGTATCTCTGTTTTGTCTATGCTATTTATTGAAGTAATTAGTTGATAGTTTTGTTGTTGTCTGCTTGGCACAGCATCAACAGTGATTTTTGGACTGATTCGAGTGAGCATATAGCATCGAGGTAAAGTCCTTATTTGGCATCGAGTGCTGTACAATCGATGATCCTCTTTGATAGTCTGATTCTTTTTAAGGTTTCTGCTTCGATTTCGCTCATTTAATTCGTCGATAACCACTCTGAAATATTATAATCCAACCATTTAATTCTTTGCGTAAATATATTTCGAAAAGGAGCCAAAAATAAATATTCTATTTTAAATAAGTTCTCGCTCTGCATGTAGAAAAGCATATCGAATAGAAACGCTTTGCAGTGAACATAAAGAGAAGGGTATAAAATGTACTTACTGACAATAATAATATCGGTTTCTAATACTGAATATTATATGTGTAGTCAAAGTTTTATCGATAAAGATAGCATAGGCACAATTGTTTAAGATCACGAAAGACAGAAATCGCTTTAAATTTGAGTAATAATTATGATGGTCCAGCTGCAAATAATTTTAAAGTAATCCCCATTTTATGAAATATGACTAATAAATCCCATTTCAGAATTAGAATCAAGGAAATGTATTGCAGCAACCAATTTATGAATAAATATACATATTATATCGATGGAGGGAATAAAAGTAAGACTGGCGAAGCATGCAGGAAGCTGGTATGAAGCCAAATGTAATTTATATCAAGAATGTTTAGCATCGGCACTCAACTTGTCTCTCTAAAAATATTTGCAAAATGCTGAAATTGAAATTAGATCTGCAATTAATGTCCAGGCCATCATTGGGCCACATGCCGGGTATACCTATAGTGGACCTACAGCTGCATGGGGATATAAATATTTGCAGCTCCAAAACGAAAGGAACAAAATATAAAAGATATTTCTTTTAGGCCCTTCACACAAAAAATATTTCGAGGGATGTTCGGCTTCTCTAATGGATGAGCTCTCGACTCCCTTTGGCAATCTGAAGGTCGATAAATAAAGTAAGAGTCTTGTTATGTATTACAGTTATCAAGTAGCTGTCAGAGCAATGCTAGTTTCACAAACTGACCAAGAAGGAATAAGAAAATGAGCATAGCCTAGAAATGCATCTGCCATATATTCATAAGATATTCGGCAACAACGAGCAATAAGTGAAAATAATTCCAATAATGGTCGGCGTCGTTGACCCTGAAAATGCTGATAAATTTGGCAGGATTCTAGCACCTTACTTCGATCGAGATGACACAGTTTTCATAGCATCAAGCGATTTCTGCCATTGGGGGGATAACTTCGATTACCAGCCATGCTCTCATGACCCAAACATCCAAATATGGCAGAACATCGAGGCAATCGATCGACAAGGAATGCAGCTCATTGAGAAGAACGATATACGATCCTTTAACAAGTATATCCAAACAACTCAAAACACAATCTGTGGGGAGTATCCAATCAAGATATTGATGAATGCAATCAAATACAGCGCAAATGCCAACAAAATACAGACTAACTTTGTGAAGTATGCGCAATCAAGCCAAGCCACCAGCATGGAAGACTCTTCGGTGAGCTATGCAACATCTGTCACATTTATCAAGCTTTAATGATAATCATTTCGTATAGAATATTAAATTATTATGCTACTTTAATGGTTAATGGCTAAGGGTTAATGGCTAAGGGTTAATGATGAGAAATTGACAATGAGATATAATCTCTTCTAATGCCATAAGATTGTAGTTACTCCCCTTCAAAGCAGTTCTATTACTTTAAGTTCCCCTTACAACCCATTTTAGTTTGATTTCTGGAATGGCTTTTGGGAGAAGTGACCACAAATAAAATAGAAATAATCCAATTCGACTATAATGCATGCTCTAATGGACAGAATAGTCAGGGCATAAACTATAAGAGCATTATACAACATCTATATGAACACCGGAACTTTAAAATAGAATTACATAGCATCTTCACACTTATACTTTTCCGACAGTGAAAACAAACTTGATGCAATTGTCGTCAATAAGCAAGATTATATATTCTTTGCATTTTAACCAAATGGAATTTATTTGGGGAGTGCGATTCGTCAAGGAGAATTATTGAATGGCCTTTAAAATAATGAAAAAATCAATAGAATAAATTTATTTACTCAATACACAAGTATAAATATAGGTTATAATACGCTTCAGGTCTCGAATATGTGATGCGAAAATGCAAATAGGAGTCTTATCCCAACGCATTATCAAGAAATTCACATTATTTCTATAATTGTGCCTGCAAATATTTATGATTAGGGCGAGAGTGATCAGAACAAGTCCCCACCAGGCCAACACAGTTTTTCCTAAATCGATGAATCAGCTTTGCAGGGAGTAATTCTCTCTCAAGAAATAAATCTTGAGGCATACGCTACCTTTCCATTTATTGTTATGATCGGCTTTAACAGTAAATTAATTGGCAGCTATTTATAATATATTTTTAAAATACTTCTGATAGGATATCGTGAACAAAGATTAAATGATTAAATGTACTAAATGTATTATCATTTCTCGAGGTCGAGACTGATGCCATCTCCCTTTAAGAATGAGTGGTTGCTCCCTTCCAAATGGCCAGGAAATTAGCAGGTTGTATAGAATTCATTAGTTTTGGTGTATTTTCCATGGCCATCAAAATTATATTCAGTGGAGTTATGAATTTCCGTCAAAGTCCACAGACTTTGCCAATCACTCATCCTTTTGGTTTCCAGTGTAGATTCACCGTGAGTGCTGGTAATCGTATGTTTTTCACAAGGTAGCACTAAGTGCTAGTTTTTCTGTATCAGTAGCTTTAGTTCCTCTATATTTTTGGTTTCTTGGATCTGCACTGGCATTCTGTATAAAGTGAACTCTAGAGCACTTCCCTGATTGCTGAGCTGATGATGTTTTCTTTTTGGGAGTAAGATACTAGTTTTTAACATATATTTTTGAAATGATTGAATAATATATTATATATTTGCTAATCATAAAATTTAATCATTAAATGCCTTAGCATATCAAATTATTAAATATCATCTGCTGTCATCTCAAAAATAATAAATCATTGTCAGCATGCGGGGTTTGATGCTTGCTCGGCTGTGGATATCTCTACCAGGCAGTCCTTGGAAGCCTGAATTATTAATTGGGAGGGATTCTCGCAGATTGTAATATAATTTTAGGCTTTGCTCCTCCCTTCTCCCACGCGAAATATGTGGAGCAAGGAGTTTTTGGCCTATGCTCATACGACCTAAAGCCAAATAACTCCAACGTGCCATTAACTCTGAAAAATCAAAAAATACATGTGCTGACACTAGGCATAAAGTCCAACAATAATTCATAGGACATATTCATGAGTGTAACAACATCCGCAATGATATAGCAATCATTGAGATGCAATAAATAACAATTATATTTGATAGTTTTCATACAATTCTGAGCTTTGGAGTCCATACAAATATTATTAGCTGGCCATAAGAATTAAGCTACTAATCAAATATCCAATCTTGAGATCTAAGATTCATAAGGAAGCTGGCATTGGCCCATCCAAATAATCTGAGGACAATTGATACAATGTTGGCTTTTTAACGAAGGCCCTTTGCTTTTGAGAAGTTTCAGAATTAAAAATAATGATAACTAATACGTTTGTCTATTCAGCCTTACTGATGCAGGCTGCTCTGTTGTCTACGAAAGTTAGTATTAAAGTAACTATTCAATGAAAATGCTTGCAGACGTTTCAGCTATATTGAGGAAGATGCTGGGAAACATTACAGCCTTGCCTTCATCACTAAATTCCAATGCATGGTTTTATACGCAAGCATGATAACATTCTCGATAGAAATGCAAAATATTCTCATCTTGATCTTTCGTAAAATTAATAATCATGCTTTAGTATATAAGATTAAATAGAAAACCTAAATGGATATCTGACGACTATGCACAATCAGAATAGATTGGGCTATGGCAGCTTGAGTTTTAGTTTGGGAGTACTTACACTTTCAGTATATAGCTTTATTTTCTATGATATTGAGGGCTGGAAGTCCATTTGAGACATTTATATGGAAATCATCAAAAATAAGTTATAGAGATGCAAGCCCATTTGAAAATGTTTGGCCTATATGGATCCACAGTATGTATTTATCCATATAAAATAATAGCTATCGGTTTTAAAGAGGCCAGGAACTTACCCCAACCCATCAACAGTTGATAAATTAATCAGTTTTATTTATTTATTAATCAAATCAAATCAAATCAAATAATAATCGAATGATTAACTGTGTAAATGATTAACTAATTAAGATCCTATTATTTCAAAGTCCTTCCTTTTTTAGGCATATCGCAAATTCGGGCATAAATCATTTCCAAACTAATCTAGGGCAATATTCTATCTAATATCTAATCGTTCGCTTTCTTGATCAGAGAAACCAATAGATATTTGTCCGATAAATCAGATGATTTCTGGCGAAGGCTTGGCCTACTCTTAGGTCAGCGCTTAATCTAGCTCTGGGCATGTTCGGACCATGAACAAGTGAGACTATAACCAAATATGCAAGGGTCATCTTCCTATTGACCTTGATAATGATATGCCTTTACATCCCTCATTCAATGTCTCAATTCACTTGCATATAATAACTATAATTGCCTTTTATTCATAGAATTGCTCAATTTTACAGCAGCATTATAGCAGTTAGATTGCCATATATATATATATGTCAGAATAAAGGAAATAAGGAAGTTCCCCTGAAAAGCCTGTAAACCACCCCTCTTCCATTGCTTAAAGCCGTTCATAAAACCACCCTGAGCTTTTCCAAAAAAATACCGACTCCCTAAACAAAACCAAATCCAAAAGTGCACACCAAAAAAGTGGCGGCTAAAAAAAGAACCCCTAAAATCCTATAATAGCTTAGCAATCAATGTAAAAACAATCCAAACTAACAGCTTTTTGGAAATCTGCAAACAATAATGACTCAACAACAAAGACCAATGCCACCAACCCCCTCATAAATAACAACACAAACAATATATCGACTCAGAAGTAATTCATGCGTCGTAAAATGGAAGAGGAACTCACAGAAAAAAGTCATATGATTTAGAAGCTGAAAAAAGAGAAATAAGCGTTGTTTAATAAGTATTGTCACTTACAGAATGACACATTTACTTATAAATAGCGAACAAGGGCGATACTATTGAACAGCGTTGTCATTGCTGCAAAATTTAGAAGAGAATAGCGAGCTGAGTTGGATCCTAAAATGGGTTATTATAAGACATCCTCGTATAATAACCAGATAATCTTCGTCGAGGGAAAGTATACCACTGAAGTTAAATAAAAAATAAAGCAAATAATCAATAAAATATAGGCCATACAAGATAAGAATACGAATTCTGTGGTATCAAATGATAGATAGAACGAGGCAGACAAATAGAAATAAAAAGATAAGGTGAAAAGTAAACTGCTCATGAGCAGATATCTGTAGAAAGTATCATATTTTTTTTATCGTAGCAACTGGCATAGCTTGAAAAGTAGCTGAAAGATAGGGAGAATGTTTTGGCTGCTTATAAAGAGCGCATCAAAATGGCGTAAAAGTAGAAGAATTGCAAGTATGGGGTGGATAATTGGCCATTAGTCGCTTAAAGATTTCAGCCCTTGGAATTGCTGGGTAGCGGGGGTTTTGGATAGGTTTACAAGGCATTCGACATCAAATAGAGCCAACATGTGGCATTAAAATATAGCCAAGTCCCTAAAAATGGACGAAACGAAGCCACTATTAACGCAGTGTTGAAACACATTACCCGATAAGTCGAAATCCAAAAGAATTTGAATCATCCAAACATCGCCAAATTGCTCGAAGTCATCGAAATAAACTCGAATAATGTCAGCTTTGTGATGTAATATTGCGAAGGGCCTGAGCTATCAAAGTACATGAAGAAGGAGCAATGCTTATAGTAAAAAGAAGCGAAGCAGATTATCCAACAGATTTTGTTCGGGTTGAAGTATCTGTACGATCAGGAGAACAAGATTATTCATTATGATTTAAAGCCGTCGAATATCATATTCCATCAGGGTATTGTGAAGATTGTTGATTTTGGGCTGTGCAAGTAGATGGACACCGATGACACTAAGATTGATTTGACATCTCAGGGAGTTGGAACCTATTACTACCTTCCGCCTGAGACATTCTTCGAGGCTTCGGAATATCTGAAAGTGTCTAGCAAAGTCGATATATGGTCAGTGGGCGTCATTTTCTACGAAATGCTTTACGGGAGGAGACCCTTTGGCCATGGGCAGAAACAGGATAAGATTATGAACGAGGGAGTCATCCTCAAAGCCACAAAGGTTGAATTCCCGATGCATACTCCCTTGAAGTATCGGGTTTCCTAAGAAGCCAAGAAGTTCATCTGCGCATGCTTGAAGTATAAGCAGCAATAGAGATTGAACCCCTTGGAGGCATATGAGCACTAATATTTTAAAATGAAGGAAACTCGTTGATTTGTTCATGACAGATGATGCAGATACATTAAATATGGATTTAGTATAATGAATATCGAGTATATTGATCAGTGATGGACTAACTAAAAAAAGCATAAAAATCACTAAAGAACTGTCTGTAATCCCAAGAGAAAAACTATATCAAAGCAGCATCATCGATCTCGGACACATATCTAGCCCAGCGCAAAATAGCGGATACTCTCAAATTCCCAAAAAGCAAGAACATCCAGGAACTCAATCGACAAATCTCTATCCTCCAGAATATTCGCATTTCTGGCTTAACTCTGACAGGTAACAACAACAACAATAAACACGAACAGGAATCTGATTAAATAGCCGAATGTCTCGACTCATATACACAGATAAGAGATTAAATGGTCAAATACGAAGAATAGTGTCGAATTGATAACACTGCCCCCGAAAACCAAGAAGGCTAATAGGAACTGCCTGAACAATAGGCTAGACACAATAGTGAATACTCGAATAATGCGATAAACTGTGATAATAAAAATTCATACTATGGACACCAGATAAGAACACATAATATGTCAGGATCTCCACATTAAACACTAATCGAATAATTCGAAGAAGAGCAGTGCATTCCTGACAGTATCCCCATTAGCTATAATGCCAAGGTGAGCAAACAGGCAAATAACATAAAAGAGAAAAATATGCATGTTTGTCTAACAAAAGTCAAAGTTATCATGTTGTCTGCAATATAAAATGCTATTATGATTGGCTTTGCAATTGTAATGTGCTTGATTGTATATAAGAAGTTTCTTCAATGAGACCATATATGTGATGGATGTAATGGAAGTACAGTTGCCGATCATAGCGATCATGGGCATAATTGCTGGAACTATTCATGAAATATCTTTACAAATGCAACAAAATAATATCAAATAACTTATCATTTATTCATTCTATTGATATTTCTTTAACCAAATAGCCAAACCAGGCTAATACTAATTATCATTCGCAATAATCCTTTCATAGCCAATAAACAGAAATGGAAGATCAGCAAATCAAAGATCTTGCAAGCCGCATCCTCTCCCTCGAGTTTAAGTTAGAACATTCCTGCAATCTCCGTATTATCAAGGAACTCAATGAAGCATATGGGGTACTCACCGCATTTAGTATAGATTGGCATTGACTATTATATCGATGAGGATCCACTCAAGGCCAGATACTTTCAGAAGAAAATGACGCAGCTATTAAGGAGGCCAAGCATTATATCAACTCTGGATCAGCATCGCATAGGCAACAACTGTAACAGTACCAAGTAGGCAACTGAGAATACAAATAGCGATTTCAATAAGTAAAATGAAGGGGTTGACAAGATTAGACTAAACCAAATGAAGGGCTTGAGGAGCATAAAAAGCACCAAGACAATTAGATTTGAACAACGTGACAAGACCGAAGAAGAACTTAAATAAGAGTATGATGACGAGATGAGCAAAATTATCAGTAAGTCGATTTAATCTGCCAATAAACAAAACCTCCTCAAAAACAACGATATTTCCAAACAAGAAGAGAGGCTAAATGACCGTATACAGAGGAAATGTCGGTCCCAGAAGACTATTGCTCTCAGCTGTAAGGATATCCTATGAGCATCTGATAATGCCTGACATGATACCATGAAACGCAATATACTCCACTATTTATCAACCTCTAATAATCAAATCATAATTACTGCATTTATCACACCCTCAATTGTAAAAGAAGGTCTGGCTGGTTTCAGTATTCTAAAAATCCCCCTCGCATTTGCTCTTCAGGTTATAGCTCTTTATCACATTTTTGCTTGTGTTTTTAGGGTGACTGCAAATTTGTCTTGTCTTTGAGTTATGGCCATTGCTGTTGCTATGATGATGATTGTTCTAAAGTCCTGATGCTTTCATTCTTTCGTTTTCATATCTACGGCTTGAATTGCCCTTTATTCGATCTCGGTCCCGAAGCAGGTTGTCGTGAATGTGATTGCGAATTTGATTGTTGTTTGGGTGTTTACTATTGTTGGGGTTGAGCAGTTAACTCTATTTTATATAGTAACTCACGTTTGATTTGCCAATTATCTGCATTAACTACTGAAAGGGCAAATATACATTAACTTACTCATAAGGGGACAATCGTCTATGGCAGCCTGCAAAGCTGCTGCTGCTATTAGCAATGGTCTTTAAATTAAGATTCCCAGTATTCTTCGAACAACGGCTAATGATCTTATGGTTGTCGTGAGTGCCATTACTAATTATCATCTCATAGTAATCAGCCTTAGTATGGTACTGCTCGATGATTTAAACAAACTTTTAGATTTCCAACTCTTCA
>NW_028282262.1:0-15256 GCF_059751285.1 Brachycentrus maculatus | reverse complement strand
TCCCAACCCCAACCCCAACCCCAACCCCAACCCCAACCCCAACCCCAACCCCAACCCCAACCCCAACCCCAACCCCAACCCCAACCCCATGAGGATTGGAACAACTACCAATGATCACCCTATTATAAGCCTTGATACATATACATGTATTTATGTGTATGGTTACTAAGTGCAGATGACATTATTTATTATAGTAAAAACACAAAAAATAAATTATGAAGGAGGCTGGCTCAAACCCGAAAAAGGTCTAATTTCTCATTCCGAATGAACATCTTGATACTCACTTCCTGGTGGGCAGCAGCCTCGATCTCTATATCTAGCGAGTCATTCTTATGAAGGGTCTTCCATTTGCATTTTCCATCGCTCTATTCGTATAATACATTTATAGACTCACGGCTATCAGCTTGAACTGTCGTATTCCACGCCACCTCCTTAATTATGTTATAAAGTGGAACATACACAGTCGCGGATTTTTGGCCCAGCGACATAATAAGAGCCTTACCACAAATATTCTACTTTCTCTCATAGAGGAACAAGTTGAGAAAGCACTCAACGATACAATGCTTTAGCTTTTTACTTTTTTTACGGATTTTGTTCAAGGTTTCAATTTACTCGCTCAATGTGCGAAAGCTTATCGATTTCTAAGGAGTCTCTAGGCCAAGACATTGGCTTAACTGCTCATGAACAATCACATCCGCGAATCTTCTTAATGGCGATGTGAAATGAGTATAGTAGTCCATGTTCAAACCATAATGGCCTTTCTAGGAATTCATGTGCTTCGTGTAGGTTGCAAGCTATTGGATTTGAATTGCTCTCATCAGTAGTACCTATTTAAACTCATCCTTTATCCCTTACTTTTCAAATAGCTTTTTCATTTCACTCTCAAGGCTCCCGATACTTTGGGAGTCGAATTTAATGCCTAGATCAGAAAGAAAAGAATTAAAATTGTCTATGCTGTATTGAGAAGGCCTTGGATGCGATATGACCAATGCATTCTGACCATAATCTCGGACTAGTTTTCGAGCAACTTACCCATTGCATGCAATCATGAATTCTTCAACAATTCTTTCGCTTTCGAAACGTTTGCGGATCCCGATTTCGATGGGCATTTTATTCTAATTCAATTAAAAGGTTATTTAATTTCGATCTAGGATTTGCTCTTTTTTGCGAATCATCCTTCGACTTTGAGCTATTTCTTGCAAAATTGCTAAATTGCCGATGATTTTCTCAGCCTCTTCCTTACTTAAACCGTGGTCTGCCATGAGTAACGAACAAGAGGACTCTTCTTTGTTGAGGATATCTTGAGCCTATTGATAGTTGAGAGTAGCCGCATTCTTTACAACACTTTTCTGGAACCGAGTTTTGAGAATTTCTCCTTTGCCATTCATTTGCATGAAGACACTGAAAGCAAGCCTCTAAGTTTTGGCCTGGAAACTGCACATTTCAGAAATTTTGTCAGGAAATAGTCCTATTTTTTTATGAGGGAGATAAAAAGTGCATCCCCTTTTACAGATTTCTTGCCTGTCAATGTATTGCATGTATGAGCTCACATCCGCAATATGCACGCCGATCTCGTAGAGGCTCTTTTCTTTAGAAATCACTTTCACAGACAACGCATCTTCCATGTCATCGCATTATTTGGGGTCGATCGAGAAAATCGTCTCATTGAAAGGAATATGGCCATTGAAGGGTAAAGCTTGAATTGAGTTGACTTTCATGTAACTTTTATTTTGGTTGAGTTCAAGCGAGTAAAGAATAGCCTCAGCCTCTGATTCCCCGGTTTTGGCTTTTTTAAATAAGCCAATTAAAGCTGCTGTAGGATATTTTTCTTCCAAATTCCAATTAATAATCTGTGCCCAATAATAAAATGATGTGTCATAGAAACTGGTGAGTTCAACCTCGGTTGTAGAAGATGCTTTTGCCTTGATTTAAAGGAGGGGGAGCTTGGGGTCGATGGGCTTAGCATATAATCTGGGGTTAGAACCCTCCCCCTCCTCATGAAATATTGAGCATAAAACATTAATGCCGGAGCAGATATATGGGCAATATTTGATTCCAATAACAACAGCCTGGATAATAGTCTCCTGCTTCTGAGAAGACTTCCGATTCACATTGAATCGCCGCACTTCATTCCAATAAACTTGTGCTCCGTCCAGCACTTTCAGATTATGAGCATCATTTACTTCAATTTTATGTGAAATGTAGGGGCAGTTGATAAGGGCAGTCGAACTTCTGAAGCCGGCCTGCATCCTGTACGTACCCTCATGAAGCTGGTAGCAGTAATTCATTGCTGACTTATTGATTACATTATAGCACTATTCGATCAATCATTATTTATTACCATCTTAATAAGCTAGCAGAAATTAATTATCAAAATTAAATTTAACTCAAACAAAACTCTTCTCCAGTTCTCCCAACCAACTTACTTGCAGTATTCAACCTATAATATAGGCTTTGGGTGGAATGCTGCCCTCTCAGATTTTCATGGAATTTGTATTTATGGTCTTTTAATTCTGAGATTACGTGAATAATCTTGAATAATTCTGAAGATTATAGGGCAATTATTACTTATGTAATCATCGCGCCACAGACATTAATAATAATATAATTAATGAGATTAAGAATTGTAATATTTTTTTGTATTCATTGCCTTCGCATTTATTTATTGTGTTATTCATTCTGTAAAGAAAGTGGTTGGATATTGCGAAATTATGGTAGATTCCTGCATAAATGTATGTATTGCGAAGAGAAACTGCGATGGTCTGTCTCTAATCAATCTCTATCAAATCTTTACCTATCAATGACTATCAATGCCATCTCTATCAGTGCCTATTAAACTAATGCCAACTAGATTGGAACAGACTTACAATGCAAAACCCAATAAAGTAGAGGAGAGTAGAATGAAATGGGAATTGAGGGAGTACAATCGCATTTAATAATAATCTGAAATAATCAAATATTATATACCATCGAATCATGTCGAAGAAAGTCTAGCTGATCGAGGATGGCGCAACACAAATTGCATTATAGAATGCCCCAAAATTGTTCTCGAAATGGTCCTATGATGATATTAAAATTGAAGACCCGTGCTTCATTGATTACATTGCCTGCAAATCATCTCGCTCTCAAGTCTATGTCCCCCATACTGGCGGCCGATACCAAGTCAAGAAATTCAGGAAAGCCCTATGTCCCATTGTTGAAAGACTTGTAGGCTCCATGCAATTCCACGGCAGAAACACAGGCAAGAAAGTTAAAGCTATCCGAATTGTCAGGCATGCCTTCGAAATTATCAACCTGCTCACAGGGAGAAACCCACTCGAAGTCCTAATCAACGCGCTTCAAATTGCTGGGCCCAGAGAAGATTCGACCAGGATCGGAGGAGGAGGAGCTGTCCGAAAGCAAGCCGTCGATGTCTCGCCACTCAGGAGAGTCAACCAAGCCATTTATTTGCTCGCCTGCGGAACCCGTGACAAATCATTCAGGACACAGAAGACCATCGCTGAATGTTTAGCCGACGAGATCATCAACTGCGAAAAAGGAAACGCACAAGTTTGCTTTGCCCTGAGAAAGAAAGAAGAAATCGAAAAAGTAGCAAAGGGAAACCGTTGATTCAAAGGCCAATCTATCATGCGCATATTCGTGAATATAAAGATGTAGAAATGTATTGATTAATAGATTAATAAATATACAATGATACTAATTGGGAGAATAAAGAGATATATCCGCATAAAATAGCATAGTATATATTTTCTAATCATGGAATTTACGATAGTAAAAATTCTCGATGGAATATTCCTCGGCCATCGTTCAGTGTTAATCGTACCTTTTCTCCCAACTTAGGACTATGAGTTCATTTCGAATAACAAAATATCGCATTTGGTGTCCTGGCTGGCTTCAGCGGACGAGGAGCTCATGGATGGAAACATAACTGAAAAAGAAGCCATATAAATAATGCGGATGATGGGAGTCTCCCATGTCACCATCCCCAGGACTGGCGACGAGCCCTCGAAATATGAAACTGGCCAAGCATTAAAAGTGATCAATGAATCCCGTTAATAATAACTCTGCTGTCTCGTACTTGCAGACAACATACTCGATACACTCTGGTTCATCATTTCTTACCTTTCAGCCAAGTAAATTCTCTCTCATTGTAGGTTCAGCTGGTCCTTTGCCACTTCCATCGGCTTCATCCATAAAAAAATGTCCTTCCTCGCGATCCCTGGACTCTAAGACAGCATCCAAGCGCTAAGGAACAGCTTCCAATACCAGAAGCATCCCTTAAGTAAAGTAACACCAAGCTGTCACCAAACAAACCGGTCCAACGGATAACCAAATTTTGAGCTCGTCTAATGCAACTCGGAGTCGGACATCTAAATTCTGAACATTAACTCCAGTGAGCTCTCATCCAATTCGATAACGAACTCGTAAGTCAAATAAATCTATTGGGACAATTAGGAGTTTCTAAGGGGTTACACAACTGAGGATATGGACGAACTGATTATCATTAATACCATCAAAAATTTGAGCAATCCCTCGTCAAGTAAGGACTACACGAGCTGCCCGAAGCAGCAGAAACGAATCCGATGGGCTGACCAGGCGCAGAAAAGTGTAGGGGGCTCGCAAAAATTGTTGTTTGGTAACTCAAAAATAACTACAAGTCTCAAGAATAGCCCCAATATTTTTGTTCGCTCTTTAGGCAATGGCTTCAATGGACTAGCTCAGAATAATGCTCTCATAAACTACACTCGACCGATGTCTGGGAAACAAACAAATCAATTTGGCTTCGTCGAAAAGCAAAAGAATGTGCAATAGAAAATAAAGTCTGTGCTGAAAAACTGCCCAAACTAAACACAATTAATGCCGAATTTCTCGAAGATGGAAGATGATTAGCAACCCAAACTCGAGGACAATCAGCTGCGAATTGACAATAGGAAGACCAGTGCATTCCTACAAATCAAAGAGCTGCCATAAAAGACCCGCCCTTAAATGAAGAGGAGCAGTACATGCAAAAAATATGATAAAGAAACAATCAGCGTATTTGATGATCCGGACTTCCAAGAGTTGAAATAACTCTCACGCACCAACTTCTCTGATCTGATGGTCGGAAACAGAGTGCGAAGGAATGCAAGAAATCAAAGGAAATTAGTAAGCAGCAAAAATAAAAGGCAGTAAAAGTACCACAAGCTAACACTACAAGACGACATTTAGAACCTAAAGAATGACACCAAGAACCTGAAGAGCCCATTCATTGCTACTCAATTGAGTCATAGCAACTCGAATGGATGCTTCACCAACTATGGAGGGCTCAAATAAAAAGCAGGCAAATCAGGAGGATTGAGCTCCAATACACAAATAGGCTCGAAGAAGGAAATCGACAATTTCACATCCATGCAATCAATCATAAACCAATGCGCCAAACCCCCCAAAGGTAAAGACAGTATAAAGTTAAAGAGCAGCTGGTTAAAGCTGAGTTGATAGTCTATGGTTTTATTAACAATAATTTGTGAACATATTATCAATATAAGGGTTATCCATCTATTTCATGACTTATACATAGAATGTTCGGATCCTTCGGTGTAGTTGTTCCAGAAGTTGCTTGCTTCTATTTAGCCAGTGTGAGTTGGAGACACGGTGCCTTCTTGTTGATTCATATTGCTTGTACTCAACAAAGAAAGCCCTTCCTTTTGACTCGACTGCAAGGAGTTACTTTCGATTAGTAAATCCGCAGTTTGGGGATAGCCTGCCGACCTGGGTTTAAAGATGTGAGTGCTTATCTTCAACTGCTGCACTTTTGAGTATTTGAACAGTATATTTGCTAAGTAATCAGGTTTCTCAGATGCCACAACTTGAAATAGAATATTACTGATGCTCTTCACTCGATCCAAATATTACGATATCTCTGATTGACTACTTTTGGAGGTTATGAACATTAATATTGAAATTATCTGTTTTGTAGTTTCTGCTTTACAGTATCTTTTCTCTCCAAAGAAATATATTGCCAACTGGATGATCCCTAACGCGATTTCCAAATGAGTGATCCCATGATCGTATTTCGGCATCTTGGAGAAATCACAGAAGATAGAAAGTTGCAGCAAATACTGACAAAAATAAAATTGTCTTTCCGAAACAAGCCACGGAGAATTGCTGGCAATAAATCCAGCATTTTCATTTTAATTATCACTTTATTCTTGTGCTTTTCTGAATTTTTGATTCCCAGTCGTCGCAAATATTGTTGTGATTACATCAAATAAATTTATCTTCCACAAGTTAAAGCCTAATGTGGAGAGAATTTCGCTTTATAGTTCGATTATTTATTTGAGAAGCCTTTGTTTCTATTACTGAATTCGCTGTTATATTTACTATTTCTGGGTTTACTGGCATTTAATGGAAGCACTTTAATTCTCAGGTATGCAAATATAAGGCAGAGCGTTTCGGATATATGGGACATTCTTTGCCGTGAGATGCTTCACCCAGGAAGAAATGTGGTAGACTTTAATTTTTTAGAGTTTGTGGCTGCTGTAAAGGGATGCTATGGCCGATTTTGTCATACTCTCCAAAGTCAGGATGCCTGACTAGATCTCCCTAAGCAGAACCTATTCGCTTTGAATTTTTTATTGGATTTTTTCGTTGATATAGCGATCGAATATGTTAACAGCGATGTGCATGGTCTCTACAGGCAGTTTCATTGTCTTGTGGTAATCGATGATGATGGCCATTACGATATTTCGGTTGTGCTCGTACATCTTCTGGACTGGCTCAGGCTGCTTCCGGATCAAGGTTGGGATGGACGGCTGCCAGTTAGTCTGCATGTGTTCTTGGATTATCGATCTGACCTGCTCAGCAGTGCTGATATCATTGGTGTCAGGCAAATCTAAAGGCTCGTATTTTTTCGGACTGCCTTCCATGATGCATTATGCGATATATCTTTTTTTGGATTTGGTGAGATCCCGTTTCGCTGAGCTTTGGTCTCCTCGGCTGTAGTTCTGAAGGGGCTTATATAGTGAGCCATTTCTGCTTTCGAGTATTTACTGCTAATGTAAAAGTGTCTGGTTATTTTTGGGGAGATTGAGATGCGAATTCCTGTAGGCAATTGAGTGGTCTCTTCCATTTGCAAATGTGTTCTTCTCATTTTTAATAAGGGATAGATACCGGATTTACCTATTGAATGATGCTCTTTGATTCTCGTTTGGCCTTTGCTATTTTTATTAATTCGGCTACTGATCTTTAGGCCTTATTTGCCTCCCAAATTGCTGCCTCTCATGCATTTACTTATTCTTTAAGCTGCTCGGCAATGGCTCGATGAAGCTGATCTTCTTGGGAGAATATTTTTAGTGCATTCTTAAATTTGGGATTTCGGTCGAAGCCATTGGATGGGTGGTGAGTGACGCATCCGGATTAAGAGATAGTCCATTGGATTCGACTGGGTTTCGAGAGTGAGGAATCTGAGCCCGCTGCTTGGAGTTGCTGCAGTTTTAAGCAGTTATAAAGTTCATTTCTATGAGTTTATTTATATCAAGGGAAAAAAGATCAAATTAGTTATACCCTATCAAATCGATTTCGAATTGTCATTTCATTTCATCTCATAGTAATAGTAATGCACGTTCATAGGTGCTTGCGATTATCAGCAAATACATTTGTGGTTTTAGTGTCTGATCGAGAGCACTGAACTCATTTTTAAAGTAGGTGCCACATTATATAATGATCGATAAAGTATAAAACTTGGCTTAGCTGTATGTAATTATCCAATCCCTTCCATTTTGAAGATCAAGGCCCATAGATTAAGTTTGCGGAAATAGTGCAACCCAAAATCTACCCCCCTCGAGGTTCCAAATAAAATATTGTGCGTGATACTTAATTACGGGGTCAAAGCATCGGAACAGTGAAACCACCAACTATTTAAAAAGAGCCTAGGCATAGCAGCAATCCATTTAGCATAAGCAGTGGCCTTCAAAACTAAAACCTCTTTCATAAGCAGGAAGTTTCTCCTTTGTTTCAGAGTTTCCGCGATACACGCAACAGGAATTCAGCAAACGGAGCTTTATTGGGTTTAAGCACGACCTTCCCGAAGAACCTGATCAGGAGCGAATCTCAAATTGACTCGATTGCCTATGAGCAGAGCATTAAGAAGTACAAAGAAGTCCTCAGCGATGTTTACAGCGATAACTATCATGAAATGATCATGAAGAAGCAAGAGTATTCCACATCGTACTCTCAATATCGGGAGAGTGATATCTACCGCCGAGGAAACAAGTGCTTCAAAGCTACGCGTCTGGTTTTCTTTAAATAAGTCAAAAATAGTAAGAGCAGGTCCTACCGTAATCGCGAAACTAACTCAATTGTCCGTAGAATTAAAAATGAGATAATTGTCTACGAACTCAAAGAGCCCAAGATCCGCAACATTAAAGCCTTGTCCACTCCGATCGAGAACGTCGACCTTTCCGAGAGCATTCAATACGACATGAAGTATAACCGAATATACTATTTCTCCAACACAGCCCAGTAGCTCGTGGTGATGAGCACCCGCTTTAAGGAAGTGATCTGCAGGCTGAAGATCAAGCACAAGAGATATCACCCGATCCTCTTTAACTTCGAGCTGAAGTAATTTACTTATTTGATGGTGATTGGGGGGTACGATAAGATCAGCGCATCAGAAGTAGAGGGGTCGAAGTATATAGAAATCTTCAAAATGTAAAAGTGGGAAATGAGCCTAAACCAAATCGTATTGAAGACCAATCTGAGTAGGATCCAGCCTATTGTCTTCTCAAGCGACACTGGAGATGATCATGGCATATATATAATCGGAGGCAATTCGAACCTCTCCGTCAGGAAGAACAAGTAACTGAAAATGAATCAGGAATCTGATATCAACTTCTCCACAAATCGAACAGGTTTAAAGATCCATAGCTCGATCATAGAGGAATGTTTTTAAAATGAAAATTTTGCATCCGGGCTGTTCTTGATCAATAATATTAATGTCAGATTTTCGCAGCCGTTGAAGTTGAGCGGAGGGACTGTTCTATTCAGGCATGTGCAGAAGCGAGAAAAGTTAGAGCTCTTCTTGCCAAAAGACCCGAAGATCTACGAGCTGAAGATTATTAACAACGACCTGCACATTAATGAGACCGAGATCTGCTTGGAGGAAGTTTCGAAGTAGCCCCTGCACTCGATGATCAACTACCACCGGGACGAGAAAAATCAATACTATCTCTACATCATCGATAACGAGGGGGCAATCAAGGCCAAGGAGCAAACATGGAAATAAAACTAACCTAAATCAAACATGGGCGACTCCACAACCCTCTCCTCCCGCAAAAAGAAGTCTGCGTGCATGATAATGTGATATACAAACTAATTGCATCAATACATATTAAACGAATCAATTAAGGCGTGATATTATTCAATCAGTTTTACCGTTAGGTTTTTTGTTGAACTGGAAAATCGGCTCATGTTGTAGATTCTTGTAAGGGATGCTTTCTTGGAAGATTTCGCCATAGGGGATGAAGTTCTATGGCCTGTATTACATTTGTTCTCGGCTAATCCGGACTTCTACGCAGGCATAATTAAATAGACTGAATGCAGGGCAGTAATACTCTTGGAGAATCTAATTGTACTCGCACATAGTCACCCCGTTTTTGGAGATTTTAAGGTATGATCCCGACCAGATTTGGTCCTTGGAGAAATATTTATAAGGGGAGGAGAAATGCAACTCCAGTCCGAAGATATCTCCGACTTTTATCTCTGATTGCTTCTCACAGCTTTTCACCACTTTGGCTCCCCTCACAATCTCATTGTCTCTGATCTTGTACCCAATGCTTGTCTTCTGCCCCAAAGGAGTGTTGTTTAAGTAATCTGGAGCGCAGATTCCTATTCTATAATTCGGCCTTTATTTCAGTTCGTTTAGGTTATTTACTGGCACTGAATTGAGTATTTTGAATTATAAATAATACGAGCCTTAGATAATTGGGCGTCTAAATACCACCGTTGAGTGGCCAATGCAGCCTTAAACCGTGGAATCAGCTTTTATTTTATTGATTTGCGCAGCTCTGAGGATATCTCGGAAGGCCCATTTAACCTTTTCGGGATGAGGCTGATCCGATATTTTTTATTATTCAATCTCTCTCTCGCAGTCAATATCTGCGACCTTCGTATCCTTTTCGGAGCAACCGGCCATTTTACTGAAGGATAAGGGCTGACTGGCTAATTATTTGGCGTGCTTCAATGGAAGATTCTTATCCTTCTTGATGGGAGGTGTTACATTGGATTTTCGTTCATCCGAAATTTCAGGAACCAGCTACATTTCGATCCCTGCTTCCATCAAAAAATTGTGAATATGTTTGATTTCCTTTCTCGTTCTATTATGCATTGCCTCGTATTTCTCTGCGTAATCGATTAATTTTATAACGAGCTGCATAAATAGAGAACCCCTATTATAATATTCCAGAGGTTAGGTTAGTAGGGCGGGCTGTTGGCCGTTCAAACACTTTTACAATCATCCGTTGAGCCCATCATGAATGAGATATATAGGTTGCAATATAAATATAATGTGTATGTTCTAATATGTAGTGAAAAGAATAGACCTGCTTTTCAGTATTTTATTTGTGTTATGCCAATTAATTATACATAGTTTATAAGTATCGCGATAGTATTTCGCTCTTTGATTCAATCTCTATCATTCGGATCAGCAGAAATCAACTGATGACCCAAGTCTCAGTCTGTAGCCTCCAAGGAATATATGTATACCAGATGTTGTCATTGGATTGATAATGATAAATGTTGAATGAATTCAGGAATCAGTTTTTGCAGACGCCTTTTTTGCATGCTTCACACAAACTTTTGAGATGTGGCTTCATATTATCTTGCAAAGACTTCTTCTATTTGTCCTCTTTCTTGAATTTGGTCTAATTCTTCCACATGTGCGTCGGGAAGAAGAAGCGATCGCAACTCTTGCATCCTTGCTTGAAGTTTTTTCTTGCGTGAGCCGACATCCAAGTCTTATCACAATAGTTGCATTGATAGAAGCCAAAGCTCTTACCGTTGTTTGTATAGGCCTTGGCTTCTAACCACTCGCCGGATATCTCTGCATAAGGCAAGAAATCAGGAGTTTTAAAGGTTTTGACTGCCTGCATAAAAATGTATAAGATATATTGCTGATATAGGAAGTGACTCCGCCTATTTCGGATTTATTGAGTTATAATGGCATAATGGGTTATAATGGGTTATAATGAGCTATAATGAGCTATATTCGAAATGTAACTCGGATCATGTTTCACAGAATGTGTGTGTAACCTATAAACCCTATAAACACCAAATCAGTCAGTCTCCTCAGACAAAAATAACAACAAGAAATGAAATAATCCAAAAATAAGAAACCTAACTAATATGAATAATATATTCTATAGCCAATTAAACAACACACAATAATAGACAGATCTGATAATTTTAATTTAATTTGCTACCTAAATAAGTTATAATACTCAGCGACACCATGAATATCGTTAACATTGAACTAACCATAAGCAGCCTTAAACTTTCATCCCTGCTTTGCTCCAATGAGGTAAACCCTGCACTATGCTAGTCCAAGATTCAATTTTCATTGAGGGTTGGCACAATGCTATCGCCAATCATCCCTTATGGGAATAATGGCAAATAAACTGAAATTGCTCTCACCTGCAACGAACACACCATCAAAAATAATCCACGTGTACTTCCCCACTAATTCCATAGATTTGTCTCGTTATTTATGCATCGCAGAATAACGTCGAGCACTCCCAACTGCAAGTACTTACCCACCATGACTCAGCAATCTATGGAGTAGCTATCCCAATAGAATCGAATAATCGGAATGGTCTTCATTTTGCTCAATGGCACTCCCAACTAGTATCGCAAATATAAAATCCAGCAATGTGAAGATGCTTCTGCGGAAATCTGGATATCGTTTAGCCTGAACTCATTGGAGGTCAAGAATAAGGAAACTGAGAGTCAGGCATCGAAGTCCTCCTATGCGGAGATCGTTTAATTTCATAACGCTCTCTCGAAACTAAGCCTGAAAGATGATAGTCAGAATAGTTCAAACATTATGAACAACAACCATAAAACAAGCATGAGGCACTCAAGTCCAATCCAATGTGGATAATTTGAGAAGTTTAGGAAATAAGCACTCAAAGGTCTGGAAATGAAAGACCGAATGTACACAAAGCAGCATCGAAGGGGCGACAGCTCGCTCACTCACACCAACTCCAAGTAGAAACAGAAATCGAGGCAAAGCAACAGCCGGAACAAACTGAGTGTCCCCCGCAACAATTCCTCAAGCAAAAGAATTAAGACTGAAGATGCTCAAGAAAGCGGCTAATCATCAGAGTACTCATAATAAAACTTGACGAATGTCGCGCAGATTAAGAACGAACTCATGACTGCGATCTAGAGGATTCAGATCCTAACTAACTTGCTGGTCCTCGAGGAAACAAAATTTAAGGAAGCTGACAGTTTTATTCAGGAGTTTATTATGAAGAACAATATTGGCTTTGTCAACCAAACTGCCAACAAAGATAAAAATACTGCGAATAAGCTTCATAAACGGACATAAAGACCCAATTATACCCCATTACATGCAATGAATAGCACAGATGCCATAAACTCAGGGAGCGCAAGCATGAGGAACGCCATAAACACAATGAGTGCAGGCTACAGACATTAAAACTAATAGATTAACATCTAAAACCAGTAAAACATCGAGAACTCAAGAGATACAAAATAAGATCACGAACATCCAAATTCCATTAACTACCAATCACAACTATAATTGATGACGAAATAAAGAGATGAACTGTATTAAATTAGCCAAGAGCTGTTCGAAAGAACAAAAACATTCAAGCAATAAAATTAAAGGCTTACTCAATGGAATATTTCCCTCGAAGAATAGATCAAAACATTGTATGACTTCGTTGAAGACACAAAAAGAGAAAACCACTAAATTAAAAAACAATTGTTTTAGGTTTCTGACCTATACCAATAAACAAAGAATGCAAGACCTGACGAGAAGAATATGCTTGAATAGGAAATCGAAAGATTGAAGGATTAAATATGTGAGATCACCAAGTAAAATAGAGAAAAGGAGAGGAAATTGAAGGAAAGTTTCAAGGCCATCGGGGATTTCAAGAATGATGCACTCGAAGCCAGAGAAATCATCATTCTCAAAGACCAGCAAATTGACTAATTAAAGAAGATTCACAAAAATGAGCCTCCATTGTCAGATTTATCAGCACGATTTTAAAAAGAATCATGTAACGAGTAAATTGTTCGTTTAGCAAAACTCTTCCGATAAAACCTCGAAAATTCCCAATCCTTAAAGGACTTTTATATGAAAAAAAGCGAGAAAGATACGCTCGCTGGGAGTAACAACACCGAAGACACTCAATCCATCAAAACTATAAACGAAATTAAAGCAAGCATCACAAAGATGTATGACAAATATAAAGCAAATAAGAAATAAACAATAACTATCATCTAAATGAGAAGATCACTAATGCTCTTATTAAACTCGTATCGAATGTGAAATGATTCTTGAGTTTTTCCTATTGATTGTTCATTTAGGTTTAGTTTTATTGTCGATGATGTTGACTTATATATTATTCTATATGTTTATGCATAGAATTTTGATAAAAACATAACTGAACATTGATTACGGAGTGGATGAAGCATAAACGAACAAGCGGGACAGATAATCGGGAATATTCCCAAAGTTAGCTGCAATCTATAGGAGGAGGAACAAGCAGAGGGCAGGTAATGATTATGGTTGTTGTGTTTTGATTTAAATCATATTGGAATTACTTAAATCTGCGCTAATATCGAAAAGTGTCAGGATCAATAGAAAAGAAATATATTTGGTATATAATCATGCTTTCTTGGCTGTTACTTTGGAGAGCCAAGTGAAGCCTTCTGACAGGCCGTCACCTGTAAGTGCGCATGTTCCTTGGATGTTCCACTCTCTGCCTTTCATGGTATGCAGTCCCAACTTCTCAACGACCTCTGAGACGCTCATTACTCCCATATCTTGCTTGTTAGCCAAAACCAAGAGGACAGCATCCTTGAGCTCGTCTTCAGATAACATCTTTTGGAGTTCCTCTCGAGCAATTGCTACTCTTTCTTTATCTGAAGAATCCACAACATAAATCAAGGCCTGGGTGTTTTGGTAGTAATGCTTCCAAAGTTGCCTGATTTTATCCTGTCCTCCGACATCCCAAACTGTGAACTTGACTTTCTGGAATTCCACAGTTTCGACATTGAAGCCGATGGTTGGAACTGACGAGACGACTTCTCCTAACTTGAGCTTGTAAAGGATAGTAGTTTTTCCTGCTGCATCGAGGCCGAGCATCAAAGCTCTAAGCTCTTTCTTGCCGAAGATGCCTTCAAATAGCTTTGTGAAATTGATTCCCATTGTTTTTGATATTATTATGAGAATTCAAAATATAGACCTATTTAAAGTAAAATCTGAGTCAGAAAAAGTATCAGGAATGATCAGATCGTTTAGCATTTTTGTTTTGTTTCTCCTTTGCGCCTAGGTTTCATTCAGTCTGTCTAATAACCCATGGGCTCATTGTTTTCCTGATTTCCTGTCTGCAGGCCATTAATGATTTATGAGTGAACCCCACATAGAAAACCATAACAGTAAATTTAAAAATCAAACTAAAATAGCATATAGCAATATATAAACTGCAATGATTAAATTGCAATCGCAATAAATTGATTGATTAATTGCATGCTGATTTTAATGAAAGATAATTCCTATATATAATTCGCAATAAACAATGGGAGGCTGCGTAGGGAGTGAACCTAAAAAAAATGAAGCAAAGACAGACTTGAAAACAAACAATGAGAAAAATATTCCGGCTGATGAGAAGACTGTCAAAAAAAGAGACGAAGACAATGACATTGAGATGATCATACCAGGAACTAGCACTGTCATAAAAAAGAAGAAATGATCCAATAGTATTTTATGAATCTTGCTTGCTCCTACTATTCTCTTGTGCGGACACAACAGTCGCGATCGCTGCGAGTGTCTCTAGAAATGGCTTATGCTTTGAATAAGCATTGCATTTATAGGGGATGAATCTGCTATGAGAATTCTGATGATTAAATATAATTGGAATGAGTCTGCTTTAATTATATTTCTAAGCAACAAACTCTGAACTATCATTGGTTAATTAATTAATTGGGGTTGGGGTTGGGGTTGGGGTTGGGGTTGGGGTTGGGGTTGGGA
>NW_028282261.1:0-35349 GCF_059751285.1 Brachycentrus maculatus | reverse complement strand
ATTCCAAGCTCAGCATTGCCCGCATTCCCGCTATCAAAGTTGCTCCGTATCACTAAGCAAGGTCCATCTTTTTTCGGAGTGATTCTAAATATGTTTTTAGCAGGGGTCTCAGAATATTCTGCATGCATGTTAGTTTGCTGAAGAAAAGTATAATGGTAATAATATTGAATAAAAATAATATGTCATAAATGGAACTTACTGAAGAAATACAAGTTACAGGCTCATTGCTCAGTATGAATGTGTTTGAGGAGAAACTGATGCGCAACTTCTATATCATAAACAGCAGGCTGAAAAAGTTAGACCATATTCATGAGCTTGAGATAAAACTGAAGGCACTCTAAAAGTAGCAGAAATTTATTAGCAGCAAAATGGAAACAATGGCATAAAAACTACCGAAATAAAATACGATTACGCGAACTGAGATCAAAGCCATATTTAAAGATGAACTATTCAATACTTTAAATTCGAGGGATGAGAGACTAATGGGTAGTAAATTCAGTGAAGAATTGCTTGAGGAAATACATAAGCTAAAAGTATAACTAGCCAAGATAAGAATAGGCGAAAATGCAGAATACAGTTCAGGAAGAGAGAGCAACTTCCTCGTGTCTAATAAGGCAAGCTTTACTGCTGGCCAAGCATTATTGCAGGATACAAAAAAGATTGCTGTTTCTAAGGATACATTGAAAGAGGTTCTTGACAAAGAAGAATTCACGATGGTCAATAATTTGATAAAGACTGATAGCGAGTCTATTCTTGAAGATATTAACCATAGATTTGAGGAAATTAATCAAAAAATATAAGAAATTCGTTTGGGAAGACTTTTCAATGATTATGGCGAAAAGTAACTGTAAAAGTTTGAGAAATATGAGCAGTATGAACAAAAATCACAGCAAACAGCCAGGAAATTAAAAGACAAACCAATCCGGTTGGATGGCATTAAAAGATAAAACATTAAAGGTGAACTCCTGAAAAATGATCTCTACACTGAACACCAAAAAGCTGAACTATTAAGGGCAGAAATGATCAAACAAGGGGAAGACTCGGCCAAGAAGCTACTGCCTTCAATGAAAGGCCATCAAACTTTAACTAATTTCAAAGAATAGATAAAGAATTAATCCAAAATAACAGAGCTAATTAAAAACAAGGACAGACTGAAGCCTTCGAAATCTCTTAGGAAAATAGATAGAGTTTAGCGTAAACTCAGAGTCGATGATATAAAATAGCTGAATGGCGTGCTGAAATAAATAGAACTCCGCATCGAGGCAAGAGTGTCTCATGAAATATTCATTGGCTTCGTGGAAGACATCGAGTAGAAAATATAAATCATTAGAATTACCAAAGACTCGTCAGTACATATCGGATTATTCAGAATTAATTGAACTAGTTACGGAAGATGCTCTATTCCTTAGATAACAGATTGCAGTCGGTTATTGCATTCCTACAGAGTTCGCTAAGCGATGATGATGCTCTGTTCGTCAAGAAGCAGTGGACTTGCATCAGCTGTGATAAGCAAATCGAAAAGTACAATGGGAAGATCGGCCAGCATTTAAACTGGGATTCGATGAGCAGTAAAAAAATATCGCCTACCAAGGCTGGGGCATTTGGTCAAGCAGGCCAATTAGCCAACAAAATTCGTTCCCTCATGGACAACCAATGAGACAATGGACATGGCAGATTCACAGAATGAAATTATGAAATAGTTTATAGAAATATTATTTATGTTATTCGATTAGTTTGATAAGTTTAAGATTGTGAAATTAGGCGGATAATTAATTGTTCAAGAATGTCAGATCTGCCCGAACAAGAAAGAAATGAATATGAGACCATTAGTGCGAATATCATGATTATTGAGGAAATAATCGGGAGGCCATTGGCTATTAATGCTCGTTCGATTACTCGCTTGAGGCCTTATCGCACTGAGTAAATTCATTACTACCCAATGATGAACTAGCTCGTTTTGATCACCCTCTTGGCCTAAGATAATTCCTAATCCATACCGCCCCTCAGGAGTCATGAACATGTGAGTTTAAAGGTCCTTAGGAAGCAGACCAAAGATAGAAAATGTTCAATTTGTCTAACTTCCATCAAAAAAAGTATTAACATCATAATTATACGTAGAATCCTTAATCCCCAAAACAGCATGCAAGCATCAGTTTCATTATCGATGCTTATCGAATTGGCTGCAACTAAAACACTCTTGTCCATTATGTCGGGCAACACTGTCATGATAGAGCACAATATTGTATTTTAGCTACTCCGTAAGATGTAAGTATTTTGTATATGTTTTTGTACGCTGTTGTAATTATTGTCATTGATTGAAGTTAGAAGCAGATGTGTTTTAGTCTGAATGCCCTTTTTCAGCACCATCAGCTGCCATAATTCATAGATATCGTGGCTTTTACATATTCGATCATAGTTTCTATGCAGATAACCAGAATTGTAAAAATAAGTTACCCATTATGCACTAAATACGTCATTATTACATCTGACTATAATTAAAAGTATTGCCTACCTATTTAATTATATTTAGGTTACAGTTGATGGAAAAGTAAAGCAAAGGGATTGGAAAGATAGTGATTGTAGGAGGTGGGCTTGTTGGAAATTTCTGTGCTGTTTTTGCAGGTTTGCTCGGAATTAAGGCAGTGGTGTACTAAAAGAGAGATTAGTATCAACGCGAGATCAATGTAAAGATTGGAAAGAGTTTGATAGCCAATGCCTCTCGAATTGTTACTGATCTCTCATGGAGTTAGGACCAGTTTTGTGCTGAACTCTAGACAGTTCTGAAAGCCAAGGACTATAAGATTCAGATTAAACATTTCGAATCACTCTTAAAAGATAGGGCCTTAGCTTTAGGAGTCCAATACGTAATAGGAAGATAAATCCAAAGCTTTGAAGAAATTCACAAGGAACACATAGAATAAAACCCTTTGATTTTGGATTGTGGAGGCCGTCGAAGCACTCTTCGAACTAAATACTTTGGGGAGGATAAGTAGAGCATGTAAATAAGGACATTAGCTGAAGCTATGCACATTAATTTCGATGTTAAAAACCCTGAAGGAAATCTAACAGAAATTATATACCCAATAATAAAAAATAACGCTAATGTAAAACTTGGCCAAATAGTTATTTCTAAGTCGAAGTAAAAGAAAAGCATAGATCAATTAGTTCATGTTACAATACCCTTATTCATTACGAAATAATTGGCATAAATATTTGATAAGCAGTTCCCTAACATCAATAAACAACCCATTAAGTTTTTTGATCCACATTCACATAACAATCCAATTCCCTAGGAAATATCATTTCCAATATACTCTGTGTTTTGTGCTTTGACGATGGAAGATTGGAATATATCCTGGAAATCAGTCTAAGTCAAAAAAATTACACTAACATGTGGGTATGGCAAATAGAGAAGTCGAGGGAGATACATCTGCATGGGGGATTCAGCTGCACATTTGGCTTATTATCGGTCTTTGAACTTTGGACTGGAACAGGCAGTCTAATTCTTCGAGTATTTGTCGGATTGCCCATACTTAGAATTCAAAAGAAGAGGGTAGTTCAACGAAAAGAACATTATCAAAGAGTGCTACAAACACAATTTACATATATGGCCAACTGCCGCTTCCATGTCAAGGAGTATGAACGAATGTTTCATCAAAACGCATATAATAGCCTACAATACATACTCCTATAACCTAATAAGTAAACGAGTATCACCCATTTATATCCTGCCTATGTTAAAATAAGAGTCAGCCAATTAAAGCCTTAGGAAATTTGAAGATTAAAAGGCATAAAATACGACATGGGAATCGTGTCTGTCCAGGTTTGAGAAGAATCGACAATCTAAAATCAATAACGAAATAAAATCCAACCTTAAAAAAAGCTATACTGTAGAAATTGTTTCATTCCTAATCTCAGTAAACAATTTCTCCCCATTTCATTTGAGTGAAACATATCTGTATGCAAAAAAAGGCTATTTCTTAAACTTGGAGGATTTCATCTAGTTTTAGAAGTTACTTCATTCTTTCCGAAGTGCTCTGGGTAATGAAGAATAATTTCGTGGACTCTTATCATAGGGAATCAATAACTTACAAATAGCATATCCAGATCTAACTAAATATCTGAGCAAACTCTAAGATATCGCTCACTCAGAGTAACTAAATAGGTATGAGCTCCTAAAAGTGACACAGTAGTTTGAGAATAATGAATCATATCATAACCGTAATAAAGCATGTATTTTGTTCTTAAAGTGTATTGCAATTATCGCCAAATTGTTCATAGAATCGAAAGAAGAAAATAGGTAATAATTAGAGAATATCGAAATTGACAGGGATTTTGAGGATGTTTATGTGGAGGTATTTTCTGGTGAAGATAACAAGTTTGATGAAATTAATTGATCTAATCAAATAATTTATTGTATAGCAATAATATTCTGGATAATCATACATTCATATGATACTCAACTGATTGTTTCACCATTCTATCTTTTCAAATTCTTATTTTTCCAACTGCCATTAAAAGCCTAAATCTTTACTACACTTACAAAATCTCTTTTTAGTGCATAATCCCCCATAATTATAACAATTCCATTATATAAATAACAAATACTATCCTTATTAGATATAAATAATTAAATGACTGATTCCGAGTGACAAAGTCAGGTCTGATTGTATAGTTCTACTCTCAACATGAAAAGTACACATAATAAATAAAGAAACATAATTGAAGTCTTCGATGATAAACTTTCGCTCACAGGATGACAACAATCTCGAAGATGATGTAACTCCTTTTTTTCATAATGAAAAAGAGAAGTTGTCTCTATTCGATAGCATGGCTGAAGAGGAAAATGTCTTTGAAATGTTTAATGGAAACTCGAATTCTTTTAGGGATCCCCATCCTTTCATCTGCTCTCAAGAGGAATCTTATTAATAGCAGCGCAAATCTACTTTGTATCAACCCAATCCATAAGCCAATGAAATGCTTGAATCAAAATAGAATAACAACAAAGACACCCACTATGAGCCTTCAAACAAATAAACGAAGAATTCGAAAAGAAGCATCATACTTGAGTTAAAAGACTATGATTTTAGGAATAGAGTGGAAACTGCAATTCAACGCGCCAATCCGCTCATTTTTGAAAGCAGAGTAGAGGAGTATAACGAAAAGGAACTCCATCATCAAATATAAAAATGTAAAATTATCAATACCTCAAACTTGTCGAACATTAATCACAAAATGCAAAGAAACGACCATAATAGGGAGCAATTGTAGAAAAAGTAAAAATATAATTACAATGACTTTAGCAAGAACAGCAAGTTTAAACTATAAGTTCCTCAAACAAACAGACGTATCATCCCACAATAAAAGGCACAACAACAACTAAATAAAACTGAGGAACTAGCGCCTCAAAGAAAAAGTGGCAGCATATTCAATTTTAATATAATAAATTTGAAGAAAAGTCGATTTGCAGGCTCCCTCGTGAGAGAAAACCAAGATATTCTGAGCGACCAGAATAGTTCTTGCCAGAGTGGCTCAGTTGTTCAATAGTCGAATAGCAGAGATTTCAATGAAAATACCAGCATAATGATCAGCAATGCAGATTAGCACACAAAATATAATGCTCTAACTAATTTATAAACGGAGACTATAACTCAGGCCAAAGATTCATCCAAAAATATTGTTCATTTTCATGACTAATAAAGCGACTCCCATGCTGCAATAGCAAACTTAAGAGTCGATGATAGACAACTATAGAAAAATCCTAATGAGACAATCAATTCTTCTCATTAGGACATCCACAAAGCAAAACCAAGTTTCTCATTGAAGAGCTAATTGGCTCGGCGGGACAATAAATGTTTAGCAAACAAATTCAAGCTGGTCAACCCTCTCGATAAAGCAAGCAGCATTAAATGTAATAAATCGCTATCTGAAATTTAAAGCCATCAAACAATGAATAAAGCCATCAATACTCACATAGAACCTGTGATTTCTCCTAATTTCAATGCAGTTATTCCAAACCCTAATCAAATCAATCATAATCAAAACGCCATCTCTTCGAATGCTAACACAATTCAAATCAACGACAAAAAGAACTAACCCAATGCTAATATGAAAGCCAACATAATTATAAGCACGAATGAAAACTCGCATACAAACTCACATGAAAACAATGACCTTAATTCTCATAGCGCAATTAACACTACAAGCGACAATAATAAAAATGTTTCAAAGCCTATATTCGCAATAGATTTTGCATCTGCCAAAATGGGAGAGATAGCAAACAATCGCCCGCATTTAAAGCAGAATAATTTCAAACTCTAAAGCATCAAAGCTAATCTTAAGAACAACAACAAATTATTGACAGCCAATATTGGCATAGATCACACAAACTCAGATACTCGTAAAACAGTCCCAAACATTCATCAAAATGTTGTTCCCACTTCCGACGGATTGACCATCAAAAAATAATCGCATCCGACTTCAATTGTTGCTGCACAGAATATAAGAAATAATAGTTATTCTTCGCTCTTTAGCAAGTAGAATACAACATAGAATACCCCAGTATCTTTGGATGGGTAATTGCCTCACAATCCTTTCACTATTGACAGCAACCAAATAATATCAGACAGCCTCATACTTTGGAAGCTTGTAGATTAGGCTGCCATTATTCGTAGCCAATGCCAAAGATACAAGAGAGCATACTCCTAACTTTATGGAGAAGCCACAAACTGCATAAATTTGATAAATGCAATAAGCAAGGCCAATGACCACAGCCACATCGATTCTTTTGTGCCGAATACTCATCATGGTCATCACATCTCATAATAGTATAATAATAATAGCAAGAGAAATCACAATAACAATAGTGCATATCAGAAGATCAAAAGCTTTAAGTATCAAGGCAGCATTTGATGACGCTTGTGTTTAGTCTATTATATAGCATGGTATGATATGATATTATAATATAATATATGAGAATAATTAGTTAGTATCTTTTTATTTGCAGAGCGCTGTTTCGATCAGTTTCTACATTATTTGCATTGACCATAAATTACTTATGTAAAGTTATGCACACCCCATTGCTAACTTTGCCTTTAAACAAATAGATGAACAAATTAATAATTCAAATTAAATTCCAACAATATTCATTAATAAGTTTTATAATAAGACATAATGTTTCCTGCCTTGAAGAACCGATCATCAACATTCTACACTCTTACATTTGGATTTTCCTCCTTCTGCACAATCCTGCTCAGCTATGCATTTGAATAATACTTGTACAAGCTCGGAATCAGTCTCATCAAATACTCTCAATAGGGTGATAACAAATATCTGGATTACTTGTTTGTGGGAATCACCATGATCATCGATCCGATCGTCGTTGTTATAGGGGTCATTATGCTGCTAATTGGCAGTAAACGTAAATAGAGGGCGTTTGTTATTGTGTTATTTGTGATCCTTAACACATTCTTCGCTGCGTTACTTAAATCCTATCATATTGGTCCTCGGCCCATCTGGACTGACAATTCCGTCAAGAATATTGGTTTCTACTGCCCTATTGAATATGGAAACCCAAGTGGTCACAGCTGGTTCTCTGCTGTGCTCGGCTTTGGCTTATTGTTTGAATATTTCGGAGCAGCCCAGTATAATAGAAACATGGCGATATCGGTTTGGCTTTGCATTTTCGTTCCTATTTCCAGAATGTACCTTGGAGCTCACAGCCTCGACCAGATCCTCTACGGACTTGCTATGGGATTACAGATGAGTCTCTATTTCGCACTCAGTCTCAAACACAACATCAGATAATACCTGCATAACTTCCATAAATCAAATTCTCTCAAGTTAATGATTCTCGTCTTTTATTTCTTTGCAGTCATCCCCTACCTCCTCAATCAAGGCAATGAGCTGCCTGCAAAATGGATCAAAAATATAGACATCAAATGCAAGAAGGATATTAATGAGGATCGGCTCAATTTCCTGATGCTGCTAGTCAATACAGTCCTGATTTGTCTCTCGGCTGGAATTGCATATGGCTACTCAGGCACCAACCATCATGGCACATTTTACCGCGATGGAAATTGGCGCATCAATCAATCAAAGCATATCCATTACTTCATAATATAAATTGGATGTTTGGCATCGGGACTGCTGTTCGGGTATTTGGTCCACATGATTAACAGACACAATGCAGTCTTGTATGTTTTCATGTCGATTGGAGGCTTTGTATCTGGGTTTGTATACACTTACTACGCGCTAAGACTTCATCTTGCCTTTAAAACAATCTCGCCAACAACCAATCAATTAGAATAAGATAAATAAAATTGATTACATTTATTAATGCAGATTTATATATCTGTCTCTATTATCTCATAATATTGTCTATCATCATCTTCATTAGTGTTCATTAATCCTCCTCCTTTTTCTTTGTGATAGGAGTAACTGTATCCATGTTAAGCTTCCTTAGTTTCCGAACTCTTTCTTCTTCGATTGCTTACCTCCTTCTTTTTATTTGTTGCATTCTGAGTTTTTACAAGTTCTCCTAATCCACAACTATTTCCAATGCTTCCCTTTCCTGCTTGGTCAGCTTGGAGTCGAATCCTTGGGCGACATTGAGTTTGCCGTCATTTCTGTTGGATGAGAGTCCCGACTTGAGCTACTTAATGGCCTATATTTCCCATGCCGTATTTTCCCGAATTCTGTTTGACATTAAGCTTTCTGATTTGGTGCTTTCATGCATTTTATTTTGTTGTTCAGTTAGTTAGGTTAGCTTGCCATTATAGAAGTCTGATCTGTCCTGTTCGAATTGATCCTTTTACTATTTCGGTAAGCTATCCAGTTATTTGGCTTCGAAGTCTACTAATGAGCCCTTAATATTATATTTTTTAGCCTTACTTTTCTCATAAATCTATGTTTTCTGCTCTAACTTCTTATAATACAAATTCGAACTATTGACATTATTCACTGTATTGTTTTTTAGTTCGAATTCATCTTTTTTATTCCTTTCTTAGACTCCTTGGTTCTTCTTGATTTTGGATGCGATGCTCTGGTGTTTGAGTGCTGCTGATGCTGATGTGGATTTGAATTTATTTTTAAGGTTTTCGATTTATGCCTTTGCGAGTTTGAGGCCCATTTGGTAGGTTTAGTTCGATTTTATTTATTTGCTTTTGGTGGGTATGATTGTCGATTATGCCAGCCATCCAATGTCCATTCTTTTATACTATAATATATAAGATATCACAAAGCATCGCATCAAAATAATTCAATTAAAACCTTAAAATACAAATATAATTTATTTGGATGATTGTTTTACAATTTTAATAGTAAACCCAACAACAAAATTATCACAATGACAGGTAGGTATCGATTGCCAAGCAGGTATATCTGGCAGTCCTTAAATTGTAGTATTTCCTCGATACAACTTATTGATAATAATGTTTATATTGTGGATTGAGTTAATATTTATTAATTCAAACATAAAATACAGATGAGAGTCTACGAGGATAAACAAGAAGCATCAGCTTGCCTGCATAACATACTCACATCGATTTGGCAGCCAAATAAACGTCGGGTGCTCTCTGATAAGAAGATACGCAAAGAGAAAAAGATCAACCTTAGTCTCAATTCCGCCAACCATCCTATCGCCTATCAGCCGATCATTAACCAAGAGCAGCACTACTCGCCGGCCGATGTAAGTGCCTCCAATCTTATATCTACTTCGAACAACGATAGAAAGGCCATAAGCCTCAACAAATATTAATATGCCACCACCAAATACAAAAGTAACAGCAATCCGTACACTGAGAGCAAAACCAAAACCAAAAGCCATAAAAAACTCATGATAAGCTCATTTGCGTATCAGAAGACTCCCTATCACAGTAGCACCAAAATTACTGTCACCAACTCCAATGAGCCATCCAAAGCAAAGACTATCTTCTTTAAGGGTGAAATTTATGACAGTTCCTCCAACAATCGGAAAATGTAGACGGTCTGCAATATCCCACTTGAGGACAGTATGCTGTTCAATGATCATGCAATCATAGGCAGCATTTCAAATTAAATAAACAATCAAAGTAACCATACAAACCATACCAACCATAGCAAACATACCAATAACTTCCAAGCTAAAGAAGACATAACCCCGAACCTGAAAAACCCAACAAATAAAATAGCAGAACTACGCAGCATTGTAGCAGAAAACAGACTGCTAAGGTCAAACCTAAATCGTAAGATAGTCTTTAACAGTGAAATGTTCCATAGCAATACTTAATCAGTCAATACATGCAACAATAACCATAATTACCAGAATAGTAACAATAGTTACCAGAATAACAATGTGAAGACTCCTGCATTCTTTAATAATAGTGATCATAGTGAACTGTCGCAGGTGCGAGATACTCAGAAGATTCATAGTTTAGATACTCCTATTGATACCCATTTCACTGATAGTGAGCTGTATACTAAGTATACAATTGGTAATACGAGGAGTGTTCTATTGCATACCATGGGTCATACATAGACACATGCCATGGGCGATACACAGCTAAATACCATGGGAGATACACAGCTAAATACAATGGGTAATACACAGCTAAATACAATGGGTAATACACAGCTAAATACAATGGGTAATACACAGCTAAATACAACGGATGATAAATCAGTAAATCCAATTATCACTCCATCCCTAAATATAGCTAACAATCTGCCAGTAAATCCAATAAAAACAGCATCACCTCCTTTACTTAATACAATTCCATAAAATCCTCAAACTACATCAAACTTATTGATTACAATATAGGATGCACCATACAAACAATAGAGCACATAAATAAAGAATGTATTGAATCAGCTTCGTCACTCCCTTGATAAGAACCACAAACAGTAAACAAACCTGAAATAGTCCATATCCTCCAACGAAAATAACTATATCGCCCCTGAAGCCATTAGATAGAGCAAATAATAATAGGCAATCTCATAGTACCGCAGCCTACGTAAGAAAGCTCCTATCCGCAGGCTGGCCGATGGTGCGCATACAATTGTCTCCAAATACGATGACTCTGCTTCAAAATCCGAGGAGAGCGACGCATTCTCATATGTGGTATTCAAGACAAATGGAAATAATATTCACGGCAATAACAACTGTATAAATTATAACGAGATAAATAATAACTCTGGGGGTTAGAACTATGAGCATCATAACTAGATGGATACTTAAGAGAATAAACATGATTAAAGTGGGCGACTAGACTTTGATGATGATATGCAATACAGTGCAAATAAGAGAATTGGCTCATCTTATCAGTATCGAAATAACTACAATTAGCATGAGCATGAAAATTAAGGCAATGATAAATACAATCAGAAACAATGTGATGTTTATGGGTTTCCAGATACTAACAAGCTGCATAAAACAGCAATGCGCAACACATACTCTGATGGATACAATACTATTTCGTACAGTTCAGCCCATAAATCCACATCTGAATAGCTACTTGCCAATTTGAATACCATCAGATAAGAGGCTATTCCGAAAGACTCGCAAAATGACAATATTCATGATCGATCAGTGGACACTCTAATTAACTCATTGAAAAGCTATGATTGCATTGAGAGCCATGCTAACTCCAACAAAGATGATAATGCCGACTCTTCAAGTTAGAGACAGTAGTAACTATCCTGTAATTAATCTCGATCTTATGTTGTCAATAATTCATTTGGTGTCTAATTTCCATTTAATGCGGAAATAACAGAACTGTCAATTGAATAAAGCGATAAGCAATCATCTGATTCATTATGGAGGAGACGCATTGAGGAGATCTATATTAGCAATTGCAACAATAACAACCATTTAAATATGCGAAACTAGCCTGATGGTGGTCATTGCGCAACAAACGACCAGGATGGTCGCAATCATCATAATTATAAGAACTATCACATGAAATCCGAATAAAGATGCTATGACAGCATCCCGACAAAGGAACCCCGTAATGGCCCTGTTGCGACAGATTTCCAGCACAAATTCACAAAGATCCTCTATTTGGGAGTGGGCAGATTCTCCAGTGTGTACCTATACTTATAGAACATATCCCGCTTCCTCCTCGCGATCAAGGAGATCTTTAAATTCATAATCACCACCCAGTAGCAGCACCAGCAGCTCCTCAAGGAAGTGAGCATTCACTCCAAACTAAACCACCCCAATGTGCTGGATTTCTACAGTTTCTTCGAAGATGCTAAGAAATACTTTCTGACAGTGGAGTACGCGGAGGCCAGTCTCTATAGTGCACTCAAGTAGCACGAAGGCCAGAAGTTCCCCTAAAGTATCTGCATAAAATATCTATGGCAAATCGCCAATGCCTTACTTTATCTGCACGACGACATGAAGGTAGTGCACCGGGACATAAAGCCAGAGAATATCATGATTGTCAATGGAGTATGCAAAATAGGCGATTTCGGATGCGCAGATATATTCACTTAGCAGAATCAAGGGATCTTCGTGTAGACAATTGGAACTCCATACTACATCTCACCCCAAATCGATCGATTATAGCCATACTCCTTGAAGACTGATTGCTGGTCTCTTGGGATTTTGGCCTATGAGATAAGCACGGGCATATTTACCAATCAATAAATCTAGGATAACTCCATAATCAGAGCAATAACAAGTCCCTAATTCACCAGCGAACACCACCCCAATGGCACATCACAGCAGTATCGCAATATGACACAAATGCTCTTGAAATAGTCATAATCATAGAGATTGAGCATAATGGAATTGCTGCAACTGCCTATTTTCATTGGTCAGAATAGTTAATCTATAGGTTGATTGATGCTTTTTCAATATTTATTGACTCTCCTGCTCATTGGGAAAGCTGTTGGGAGTTTATTGTATATTACATTCGGGAAGATAAGTATCAATAATGTATGCATATTCAATTTATATATGTTCATTCTGCATTATCATTATTGGCATTCGCATTATTGGCATTCGCATTATTGGCATTCGCATTATTGGCATTCGCATTATTGGCATTCGCATTATTGGCATTCGCATTATTGGCATTCGCATTATTGGCATTCGCATTATTGGCATTCGCATTATTGGCATTCGCATTATTGGCATTCGCATTATTGGCATTCGCATTATTGGCATTCGCATTATTGGCATTCGCATTATTGGCATTCGCATTATTGGCATTCGCATTATTGGCATTCGCATTATTGGCATTCGCATTATTGGCATTCGCATTATTGGCATTCGCATTATTGGCATTCGCATTATTGGCATTCGCATTATTGGCATTCGCATTATTGGCATTCGCATTATTGGCATTCGCATTATTGGCATTCGCATTATTGGCATTCGCATTATTGGCATTCGCATTATTGGCATTCGCATTATTGGCATTCGCATTATTGGCATTCGCATTATTGGCATTCGCATTATTGGCATTGATATTCTAATTGGATTGAAGTTCAAATCGATAAGTATTAGGCCGATAGCTATTGATAATCTTCTTGGCTTTATCGATGTGCCTCTCGTTCCTCATCAAATGCACGCGTATATCCCAGTTGGGGAATAAAGAAAACAAAAAGACGTAAAGAGCTTCTATCATTTTGAATACTATCATTATTATTTCAGCCTTAATATGGTTTATTTATCTTTGATTGTTTGCAACTGCTTCTGGTTGCAATCCTTGGGCTGGGGGCACAATTTATTGTTGCAATTCATTGATATTCCTTATATCATTCCTATTGTTATTGATATTCCTGATATCGTTTCTATTGTTATTGTTGTTGTTATTGTTATTGTTATTGTTATTGTTATTCCGTAAGTTTCTCGCATTTCTCCTTCTCTGCCACTAAATAAGAACATAAGCAAGGATGATGATGCCAATCAGACCATTTTGCCACATGGTCCCATGGTTCTTCATGACACTAAAGAATAAATACACGCCGAACACTCTCAACACGCGGAATATTCTAGGCTAATCATTTTGGCCTTCATCTGCAATATTCTGTAACTATTGCTCGTTGGCTTATAAGTTAAACTATTTTTAATCCTCTTCAAACTGCTTATTCAAAATGTTCTGAGCTCTTTGATAGGAGGCGTTGAAGATAGGCTGGCTCTAATCGTCAGCAAGTGCCAACAATTTACCCATTTTTTCCCTGTAGTAATCTTTGAATTTAATTTTGCTCTGGGTGCGGATAACTTCGAGCCGTATTCTATGATCGTTGTAAATGTTTGACGATTACCGTGCGGACTTCTCAAAATGCTCACAGACTTCAGACAATGCGTGACTTCCATGCAATAGATTCTTATTATAACTCAGCTCGAATTCATCGAACTAGAGCTTCGGAATTTAATTTTCGAGCAAGCATTTGAGTTTGTTTATTTTCCAGTGTGAGGGAATTTAGAATGAGAGTATTGTGCCTGCGAACAGTATCTACGTGTGAATAGTTAGCTTAGAGTGGGAGGCAGGGAGAGAAGACATTGATTATATTCGAAGCTGACTCATATTAATGTTATACGTATGAAAGTGCCAGCCTGTTATATATATGTTTATATATAGATGTAGATATAGATGCAGATGATGGCTATTTCATTTAATAAGTTTTAAATTGGTTCTTTAATTTATAAGTTTGACGTGTAATTTCCAAGGGAGTGTGGGCATTATAATAATTGATGGCACATCGTATTGTCAAGAAGACTGTCAGATCTCAAGGATAGCAGCGTGAGCCTCAAAGTTAAATGCACCATTATCAAGAGCAGCCGTCTACTATTAATAAAAGCTAAAACAAACTGCCCAGGCCAATTATACCTTCGACGGATTCGATCTATCACCACGATAAGATGTCCTATAAAAAGAACAAAACTGCATTTCCTGAGCCATAATCATTGTTTCTAAGTCAGAATGTCTATGATGCGGGACCTGATTTCATTAGGCCTACCTCTGCCTTGCTTTTGGGCACCCCCAAGAAGAGTCAATTTCCTTGTGGAGCATGGATAACTCCTTTTGGATCAGACAAAGTCCATACTATTCGAGCAAAAGGCCCATTAAGATGCTCTCGTTGCAAGGCTTACATAAACGCATACTTCAGATTCGATGGAACAAAATCCTCCGCAACGTGCAACATCTGCGGCATTAATTTCCAAATCGATTCAAGCACAGACCCTGAAAATCTCAGCAATCCCGAATTATTGACTGAAGGAGTTATTGATTTCGTGGTCCAAGATGCCCGCTTCATGAGGAAAAGGCTCGATATAATTAAAATAATCTATGCCATAGAAATCGGGCACTTCATGTCCGACAGCACTGCACTCAACACCATCATCTAAAGTGCCAAGGCTGCCATATAAAACACATAGTTCGAACCCAACATCAGAATCGGACTCACTTACTTCAACTCTGAAGGGATCAACTTCTTGAAATTGAACAAAGCCCAAAACTGGAATGAGAAGATGCCAATCCGATATAATGTGAAATATTCAGCTCCCGGTTATTCAGCTCCCGGTTTATGCTGCCCATTAAGCGATAAGGAAATGCTATTCAATCCCACTGAATAGAAAGAGCAGTTACTATATTTGTTAGACTGCATCGCGTCAATTGCTGAACAGTACTATAAGAATTCGAAATATGCAGGATATGGTGCCAACTATGGCTGTGTCCTGAAAAGCCTATTGAACAACTTTGATAAAGAAACAGGCAGAGTGATCCTGTTTGCCCATACAACGCCAAAATCTGGGCCGTATGGCATTCGGGCGAAAAACAACGACGATGAGAAAACTCCGATGAAACCTCTATCGAATGATTTCCATGAGTTGGCGAAACAGTTTGTCGAAAGTAAAGTGGGAATCGACATGTTCCTATTCTCCAAATAGCATATAATTTCGCAATAGCTCGCAACAGTCCACCCCTTAGCCTCATTAACAGGCGGTTCTATCCACCTCTACTGCCCATTTGTGTCATAGAAGTACGCTGATTGCTGATAACGTAGCCATGGATAAAACTTGTATTACTAAATATACGGATGCATTTCCAGAAAGTATGTCTATGACGTCGACTTCACAGCCAGAGTCTCAAATGGCCTAAACATATCCAGTTATGGTTCATTCGAAGGAATCCGATAGACTCGAGATGTGACACTAAGCATGATGGATCCGGCAACATCAATCACAATCACATTCGAACAATAAGAAAAGTAACTTATCAGCATATTTCAGGATCGAAGAGAATGGTGCTGCATTCCTCCAGTATGCCATGATGTTCACGAATGGCAGCGGGGAAAGAAGGCTGAGAATTATAAACTATCGATACTTAATCACAAATAAGATTAGCTCGTTGCATGAAGCATGCGACTATCTGACTGTTGCTAACGTATGTGGTTTGTTAATTGCTAAGATTATATTGAGAGATGCTGTCAGTAAGGTGCTGAAGATGTCGGAGCCAGTTAAGATCAGGTAAGACACAGTGAATAAGCTTGTGGGTATCATATTAGAGTATGCGCGGGAGACTGGATCGATAAGCAGAGGGTCAGTCTTCATGTCGCACCCCAATTTCGCAATAGCCCTGGCGTACATTCATTCGGTAATCAATGGCAAACTATTCTTGAACTCAGAGAAAGTGACAATCGATTACAGGATATATGAAATCCTTCGATTGAACCGTCTTAATTTCATGCAGTTTGCTAACTATTATTACCCCAAACTTTACTCATTAGGTCTGTAGATATACGAACATGAACCGATTCCGGGCTAGCCCATCGATGGAGAGTAAGAAATTGAGCAAAGCGCAGTATTGCCGCCGAACCTACCACTCGCACATGAAAGCCTGTCCAAAGAAGGTGTGTTTATGCATGTTTCTCCAGACTACATACTGATTTTGGTGATGCCGATGACCCCCGAGTAGCTGCTGATCTAAATATTTGGCACCGATAACTGGGATACCATCGAGGCCAATGGGCTGCCCGAGCTGGAGACTGCACATAACATCCGAATCAATATCATGATCGAATAAATCAGGAGGAGGAATTCCAAGAGCAATGGAATATACCTCCCCATAATGGTCAGGACCAGCAAGAGAAAAGGGCCGTTTAATGAGCTGCTCACAATGGTCGCCAAATAAGATATTATTTAAACCAAGTATTTCTCCTTCCTGGATAGCATACATCGCCACGTGCAGACCCGAGCCAAATGATCGCATTGTCATAGCAATATCATACCTATGCATATACAACTTTACAACACTATCATTCATATAAGATACCATCATCGTATACAAAATAAGGTGGAGTGTATACCTGATTATAAATAAAAGCAAGATTAATAATTTTGTTACAAATTTTAATAGCCGAAATAAAAATTAGTCTCCTAGAATGCATTTAAACTTCCCAGATCACTCTCCCTTGAAATCCCGCATCTATCTTCGCAACAGTAAAGGGCTTTCACGAAGACGGAATTCTAAAATTCCGGAAATCAGGATCGAGCTTGACTCCTTACTAACGGAGGCGTATAGTGAGCTGCAAATGCAGCCGAAGAAGAACTCAATATTGGGCGGTGAAAAGGATGTCTACATACTCGATAATAGCATCTTGAAGGATTACATTAGTCATATTTATAGTGAGTATCACATCCATGACCCCATGCTTCCATATTCCCATAGCGAAATGTCCGCAGATATCCCTCAAGAGCAAAGACACTGGAAATAAGGGAACATCAAGAGCAGCCAATACCAAAACATTAACAAGAATGCCTCCCATCACCACTCCAAAGTCAATAAACAGAACAAGAGTTCGATCAACAATAAAAGCAAGATACCCAACAGTCGTGGCAGCCACAATGACAATAACCTTCATGGTAACCGATCCCCACAATACCAAACCCCTAAGAAAACTCCCTTCTACAGAGACAACGAAAATTCCGAACTCTCCCATAAATCATCCAAATAAATACAGTAACATTCAAGTCTGATGATAAACACTTCAAACAAATAAACAGTCATGCACAACCTAAATACAAATAATGCCACATTAAATAAAATGAATGCAAAAAATATCAATAAAAACAATATAACTAAAAACAACACAACTGCATCCAAGATAAATAAAAGCCATAACAAAATTGAAGTACTTAAAAATAGCATAAAGGAAGAGCTAAGTAATGAAGAGTTGTTTGTGGAGAGGAATGAGGGGGATGATGTGAATAAATACTCAGTACTGTACCAAGAAGGAGAGTAAGAGCGTACCTTCCCTATTTTCAGCTCCAAATCCCCCAAGAAGCTGAAAATTAAGCTCCTCAATAAAAATGCGCAATTGTCCAGACCTCCAAGCAGATAGAATAATACTGACGCTCATGGCATATTTAATAACAGAGGAACCTCAGGAGTTATTTCGATGGAGAGTTCCATAATTACCTCAAGCAACAGTAGCCACAAAAATGGTAGCAATGCGCACTCCCCTCGCAATGGCTGTAGCCATGGCAGCAAACATGAATACTATCATTATTGCATGTTCTGCGACGCCTACCTCTCTCCACCAAACATCAGAAAGACTTCAAATTTCAAAATTTAGTCGCACTACCGCAATTGCTCAGAGTACTGTCAGTTGCTCGAACAATATGGTCCATACTCACTACCAATATCTCGTGTGCTCAGCCAGATCATGGAGATAATGCAGTCATTGACAACCAAACTGTTATCAAATAGTGGCAACCTCCGCAAATAGGCTGATATGCTAGCACAGGACCTCCAGTCGTATCTATACAACAAAGACTCTTAGTATTCATCATCCGACCATAGGGATGGTAGTGATATGAATAAAAGGAGCCCCATTTCATAGTTAAACATAATCGAATCTGGGAACTCAAATGAAGCTGTTTACATTAACAGCAGCAACAATGTGCATCATGATAGTGAAATCGCACGCCTCCTGTAGTAATCCAGGATTATTTCCTGCTATAATCTGCTCCGAAAGTATGAGTTTTACAAGGGAATGTATGCCAAATTGCGTGAATGTATGAATCAATGCAACTCTACTACCCGGCAGCAAAGGGATTGCCAACAAATACTAGGCTTTGCTGTCACTTTCTGATATATATTCACACTCCTCTTTCCTATCCTATATTCATATATATTCATATCCTATATTCTAGGTACTATTCCAGAAAACTTAGTTAGTCAGTTCCTATCCAATATTTAAAACAATTGATTATTTATTGTCTCCTTCAGTCTAATCAAATGAATGGGATCCGAGACATCAGTGAATGAAACATAGATAACTTAATGTATAAATTGTATGTAAGAATGCGAACAAATAACTACTGATGATCACAATTCGACTTATTCAACAGTTTGGCCCTTGCTTTAAACTGACTACTTAGTTTATTTCTCATTAGAGAGATCCGCAAACAAAGTATCGATGAGGGGCTGATACTTTTAATCTGCCATCAGGAATGTCGTAAACTTGTTTATGATATCATCATAGAATTCTTGGATGCTCACAACATCCTGGTCTTTTTATTGTTATGCGCCTGCTTATTGCTATTTATTCTGCTTGGTGGCCGTGAATGCTGTGGTTGCTTAGATGAGGAGCTTCTCATGCTGATAGCTATCGCCTAACTCTGAGCCTTCAATGAAGACATCGCGTAGGAACATTGGGTAAGTTGAGATGGGCAATAAGCCTCGATTGGATGTGTCATACTTGTTGATGACCTTGATGAGGAATTTTGAAAGCTGCTCGATTTAGGGGTTTGTATTATCCAGCTATTCTATGTCGATTGCGCATGTTGTCAGGGAGACGAGGCACAGGAGGGAGAGTATAGTGATGGATTACTTTCTCATTGATATGTAGATATAATATAGGGTATATGCATATTATTGTGTGATGGCAGGCTATCACCTATAATGCAGTTGCTTTAATCACATTACCAGAGAAGCTTTATATTCACCCTCGAAGCTACAATACCGTCTACTTAAAATAAAAGAATAGTTGCTATAATTGAAGTTATCATCATCACTTTCATGTTCATAATCATGCTCACGCCCATGTTCCTGTGCCAAATCGATAATCATTGCTGGATATACTTGGTCTTTTTAGCCCCAGTCAGACTCTCCTAATTGCTCATGAACTTATCCATCTTTTCCTTGAGCTTGCTGTTTTTGCTAACATTATTCATTTTACTGGCATGCACATCATTACTACCTTGAGTTTTGTGCTTGCCACGCCCATTTGCTTATTCCTGGAGCATCCGCTTAACAGCATCGATAATGCGATCTAATCTGACATTGGATTTGTTTATTTAATCCAGCAATTGTTGCTATATTTATGTGGTATTAGAAATAGATGAGAATCTCGATTATGCTTGGATCAGTCTTGTTTGCACGTTCGAATGATGAGGCCTTGAATTAGGAGCTCGATTAGGACTGCTATTTAATGTCGGCTGCATATACATCCTTTCGAGTTGTTATTAATTTATAGGAAGTAACGACTATTTTAAAATTAATCAATGAATTTTACTATTATTGGCTTATATCGCATTCTGACTAACAATCCAGAATGGCACGGGCAAAGAATGAAAGAATCAATAGATATCGGGTGATGACTCCCATACTCCCCTCCTCCTCGATTCCCAATAGCACTGATTGCTGATATAAAACTAGCTCCCATCCTCATCGGTTTCCATTTTGAACCACAAGGGCTCATGCTTTTTCTCGGTCCCTTCGTGCTCTTTGCGCCTCTTCCTTTGCATTTCTTCAAGCCTATTTTTTTATGAGCTGGCCAATGCTGTATTCTGGTACTCCAAAGCGCGCTGGTCGGGCCTCAACCTCGAATCAGTAGGCGCAATTATATCTAAAAGAGAATGGTTCAGGAAATTCAACTGTAGCGCATACTATGAGAAATTGTAGTACTCCGGGAATGTTTCATGAGACTTTTACCAGACTTTGAAGCTCTGATTCGAATTCGAGTACTAATTCGCCATCAAATACTTATTCCACTTGCCCTTCAGGCCATAGACTTATTTGCCATTGTGGAACACATTCCCCTCGACTGACCCGCTACTCTACTTCGACCACAGTGACCCCTCTCTAAACATTAACACAGCTTTGGTATTGGATTTAATGCAGCTGATTTATATTTTACCTGTGTTCTATATGTACATGTTTCCGAGCACGATCCCATTGATGCTTGTTGTACACTTGTTGAAGATATAAGTGTCTTTGTGTTTCTCAAGAGTGATTCTTGATTTAGATTAGGGGATCAATTTTATGGATGCTCCAGTGAAAGAAGTTTTAACTCTGGAATCGTCTGTCATTTCATAGTTGTTTGCACGCACGTAGAATGCTGAAATTGGGGGATGATGAGAAACTTGCTCAGCCAGGTATTCAAATTAGCGTTATTCGTCAATAAATTCAAATGTTTCGCCAAGTAGTGGATTGAATGGCTTCTTTATCCGGTTCTATGATGTAGAGTACTGTGAAACAACAAATGCGCAAACATATAGAATACGAAGTTCAGGAGTAGTTTGATTATTTGCCTCGTCGAGTAGTTTCGAGTACATCATCCGTTCACAGCCTTTTTGGAGCATAGACAAAGGTTAATTCATCGTTACCGGAAATGTGAATTTAGTGAGATCAGTTCCAGCCTTCGAGAGTACTTACAAGAATGAAAACTTTTTCTAGGGTGTGTGCTTCTATGGCAAGTTATGGCGATAAGTCGATTTGGGCAGATCTTGAGCCAATGAAGCAAACGCGGGATTTTATTGCAGTATTTTTTACTTTGTATTCACTTTATTCGGATTGGCATTGTATATGCTTTTGCTGCTCTTGTAGTTGTAGGGCTCAACTTCTGATTTGTCGAACATCCTGTCATTATTCGTATTGTATGAATTATTCTTAGAGGACGTTTATGTGCTTTTTGTGGTTCTTTTGTTAGGCAAGCTTAGCATTTCTTATAGCTATGCTTACTGGGTGAATGGTATGCTATGAGTTTTATTTATGTGGGTCCCTTGCAGTAAATTGTTCTTTCGCTTAAAGATGCGCGAAGGAGTTTCGATTTACTACAGTCCCCGCATATTTTTGCCATTATTGTACTACTTATTGCCATAATCCTTATTGTTATACTATTTGGGGTTGTAATCTTCAGCGAAACTCAAGAACTTGGTCTCTTCGCCAACATTATACTTGCTTTCCATATCCTCATAATGCGTATTGTCCCCCTTCTTGAACCATTTGGAATCGGGAGTCTGCCCATAGAAACCATCAAACTCCTCAGGCACATTATAACTTTTCTTCTTGGACATCTCTGAGATGTACTATTCCATAATCTTCAGCGAGGAGGAGTTCTTAAACTTAATTTCTTGCACAGTAATTCTCAGCTTATCCAACAGATTCTTAACACTTGAGATTTTGATTCTCTGCGTGACCTAATCAATGATGTTTTATAGATCTGCATGGCATTGCCAGAGTTCGATGGTCAATTGCTCGAGCATTTTGATCTTGGTGCTCTTGTTATCGATGAAGGAGAGCTGCTTGATATAGTTTGCTTGTTCGACTTGCTTTTGGATTCCTTTCAGCTTCTTGAACCAGTGCACTCTTTATTCGATGGAGTAAGCGCGAATGTACAGGGTTTCGGTGCCAGTGTGGATGATGAAGACCACGGGGTCATCGATTGTGGTGATAATCTGTGCGATTTTCAGGCTGATCTTGCCTTCGACCTATTACTTTTTGGGGCCGAAGATCAAAGTGTCCTCCAATATCCTGAAATAGTACTTGCTCCATCTCTTGAAGAACCCATGCCATAAATCCAAATAACCTTCAAGTATGCTCATGACTGTTTAAATTCAACTAATATAAGAATAGAAATAAAATTATGGCGTGCATGCATATGATGTGCAGACAGGCAGAGTATAGACAGAGTAGAGACATGATCTGTTAAATATATAGTATCAGTCAGTCAATCAGTGCAATAATGAACATCTGCAGTTCGCTAATATCTATACAGTTGAGAGTTTCCCATTATTTCTAGTTCAGACTTGTAGATTTATCGCATAGCTTCTTCACTATTGTACTGAGATGTTAGTAGTTGACATTCACATATCCCCTGATCTCCTCTTTGTCTGCTTGACTGCCCGCATGATCTCTCTCGACCTCAGCCTCCCTCATTTCTCTCATCTCTTCCAATGTGTCCCTAATATTGGATTTCATGATCAACTTCTCATCTTTATTAAACTTGCTGCCACTCCCCAACACGCCCCCAATAATCTCACATGCAATAACAGTCAGAAGCCTGTATCGATACTTCTTCAGATTATTAACCTGAAAATTACCATTACCATAAACATATTCCATGCATTTATTGAACTTGCCAATAATACTGTCAATGCCAGCATTATTATTTCTGTGCAGCTTATATGATAGTTTGAACAGCTGGATAACATTGTCTGTGAATATTTATAGCTATAGATTGTTGCTGTTTAAATTTATGGTAGATGAGTGACTGTGTTTTAATTGTTCGGGGAAAGATGCTGATGTTGGGGCAATTAGATTGGTGAAATAGAGGAGACTGCATTCGAAGTATTTTAAGGAGTAGTCGATGTTGTTGATCAGGAGATATTGGTGGCCTAGCATGTTATAGATTTTGCTGTGGTTGTTGCTGATGTAGCATTCATGTTCTTTGTCGAACATACTGCTACTTATCCCCATGTTGCTCATGCCTGTGCTGCTCATCCCCATGTTGCTCTTTGTGGATATCAGTGGCAATAACAGCTCAATAACATCCATGGGTTTGGCATCCATGAGATACTGACTGACATCAGCCAAGCTAATGAATATCTGTTCAGGGGAAATGCAAGTAGTGTCACTAATGAGCAATTTCTTATAAATACATAATGATTAATTGTTATTACCCATTTTGGCGAGCACTTATGCGGCTAACAAATACAGGCAGTCATCCATTTATCCATTGGCATAATTGCCATTGTATGAAAGCATATGTTCGAGAGTGTTTAGAGCATTGAAGATCAGCTGCAATGTGCGCTCGAATAAGCTCATGCAAATATAACACTATATCAGCAGCATTTGTGATTAGAATCTGTGGATCGAATAGGGTGAGATTCTGACTAATATTTACTCGAGCTATATTCTGCAGCGATTTATTATATCCATGCTATCATTAGTATTGTTGGTATTGTTGATGTTCGAGTTTTGAGTGCCATTGGCTGAGCGTGTTGTCTTCAGTTTGTATCTGATTATAAGCAGATGCAAAGCCACATCTCTTTCAAATGCACGATGCTAAATCTGATGCATTATTTAAATTGCAGTATCCACCATCTGATACTTCTACTTCTCGATATATGATTATAAATTATTCAATACATTGTTGGCATGCAAACAAGAGTGCTGATAGGCCTGACTCACGGGAGACACTTACACTTTTATTTGCTATAATTGTTACAATTGTTGTAAATGTAGTTATTGCTGTTCATGCTACAGCTATTATTGCTCTGAGTAGGAGAATTAACGTGAGAAGGAGTTTGAGAGCTGCTGGGACAATGACTGTGAATTGGTGTTACTACTATTCTGATAACTTTTGAATTAGTTGTAGAAGGTGACCAAATCCATTTATGAGGCAATTTTGAAGCCGAAAAGCTCCTCGAAATATGAGATAAATAGGCCATTGATTGTGATGTTGTTGTTATTGTTGGCAGAGCTAGCACCGATAGAAGATTAGGAAGCTTATTAGATTATACTGTTAGATCTATTGTAACTACTGAGGGAGTTTTATAGCAATGACTTTTGGAATGCTGATTATTCCTATTTATGTGGCATTTCATGGATGTGCTCGTAATTGTCCTGAGGTGATGAGACAAGTTATATTATTTATTAGGGAGTTGATAAGTAACCTTGAAAGAATGTCGAAAATGCAATGCTGCCTTTGGAATTCTCCTTTGCGTTATCTTCATGCTGAGCAAATGGCTCAGTACTTCTATACAAATTCTTCAGGTCCCGGCATAGAGCAAACATTTGCATGCTCATTATTTGATGAACTAACTCGGCTTTTCTTGCCCGCATTGTATAGTCTAGAGTTTTTTCCTTTCGCTATAGCCTCTTCAATTATTTCTCCATCAGCTGCAGTTACTTCTTGATCAGCTGTGAATTGCTCGAAGCATGCTTCCTCCGCATTTCAACGACAGATTCATAGACTGAGTACATTTTTATACTCTTGAGCTTGACTGTGAGACTGTCCATATTCTCAGATCTGTTCTTGGTTATCTTATAGGGGGTGAGAAGGTTTACGAGATAAAGAGGGCTATTTCTATTGGCAATAAGCTGATATTCATAGGATTCGAGATGTTCGTTGCTCTGGATAATGCGATTGGCAAGCTTGAGGATTTTGCTGTAGTTACTATGTTCGGAAGGAAGCTCGGAAGAGAGGTTCTTAGTATATGGCAAATATTTCATCAATGCGGAGTATCCTCTGTACTCAACTAAGTAGCAAAGTGGGACTCGGATTGGATATGTCGGCTTCTTCTGGATAATCTTTATGATCCGGTCCTGTAAAACATTGTAGATTTTGAATTATCTCTTCAAGTTCTGATGATACTTGTTCGAGTACACAAGCTTTTACTTATTATTGCCGATGTTGATAATCTTGCCCGGCGAGCAGACCAGCTTGATATAGAATAAAGCACTTTGGAACTATATGCAGTCTTTGCTTTTCATCTGGGTTGTTCGATTCTTATTGGGCAGTTCTTAATGAGTATTTCGAATGGCCTCATCTATGCATTATTTGGCTGTATCGGTTGCTAACACTCGCATTTTTTATACATAGTTTATGAGTTTTATTTATTTCTTGATCTGCTATTCAAAGTTCTGTCTATTTTGGCCGCTGTTTTGCACGACCATTGTAACATTGATATTTTAGAATGAATTATCGAGATCTGATACTTGAAGGCTGTAACTGTTTGTATTGTTCATGTTGACACTTGTATGTAGCTTCGCCTCATCCTTACTCAGGCTACTTTATTTGGCCTGATAAGCATATATATTAGAGATTTAGGAGTAATAGTCATAATTATCATATTTGCGATCGCTTTCCGACAACTAAAAGGATAATGAATCTGTGTTCCGATAGAAATTGTAACTGTCCCTGCGAGTCGAGTTAAAGTCATCTAAAAAGGACTCATATCTGTTTTTCTGAATTTCCTATAATTGTTGGTTGGGTTTTCCTGGAGTTATGAACAATTCGTCCTATTCATCGGTTTGCACTGAGAACTAGTTTAATTATACAGTCCGAAATGTGTCTCTGTTTTAAGTGTAGGGCCTTTCATCCGATAGCTTGCTGTTATTGTGCAGCTATCGCTCTTGACTTTCGATAATGCTTTGCAAGTGCTATATTTCTTAGTTTTTTATGCTCAGCTACATCTTCATGCCTAAAACCATCGAATCTGCTCTTTTCCTTTATTGTTAGATTATTTGGTAGGTTAACTACTTTGCTTATTTCTACTTCTCCACTAATTTGGTGTTATCTTGCAGTTTTTTGTCTGACTTCGAAGCAGAGAAAGAAGAAACTGGCAATTATACTTGATACAATGGTTTGGGTGGTATGATTATTGGCTTGAAAGGGGTTTATGGTTGCGAAGTTTGCTTAATTTAAGTAATGCTTTTGATTTATTTTAATTACGGCTTAATTTATGTGATACTTTTGACTTATTTTAACTACTTTGAAGATTCGTCTTCTTTTAATGTTATTGCCAGCTATTATTACTCGCTTATGACTTAGAGGAATGACTATTTTTTATCACGAAAAGAAGCTTGGCTATTTGATAATATGAAAGTGCTGTTATTTGGGGGTTAATTGAGCTATTATAGTGTGCTATTATTATTATTTGGAAGAATAGGAATGCTCAGTGTGTTATTAGAAGGAGGGACTTTTGGGAGAATGTTTGATATACTGGTGACATTTTTCGCAGTTTAATCTTTCGGAGTTTAAATTTTCGGAGCTTAATTTTTAGGAGTATTTGATGAAGGCAAGGGAGGGAGACTAAGAGGTTTCGGAATTTTGCCTTTATTTTTTTAATCTTCTTTTTTAAACTAATCAATAATATTGATTTCTGTATTGGATCGCGAGTGTTCTTCCTTCTTAAAGATGTGTTTGATTTCAGGGGGGAGCTGGCTGTTCCTCTTCGCAGGATCGAAGTTATTGAAGAACTAGACAATTTTGTCTTGCTGCTTGGCAAAATGAGCCTTCAATTTTAATAAAGCTGTGTACCAGAGCCGACAATTCTGCACACTCTAGTATGTAAACTTCCACTACTTGAGATCTTTGGTTGGCTTCTTCTTGTGAATATAATTCTTATCACTTATTGACTTGCGAATGTCCTCTCGCTGTATCATATCCTTTTAATGGAATTTAACGATCAAGTTAGTACTGCTCGATGATTACATTTTGATCTGCTCGATGACTCGTATTTAAATCGATGATTTGGGGAGTTATTTGAGAGTGTCCAGAACATTGGGAACATGCATTTTATAGTTTTTGGGTACATTTGTGAAATAATATAAGAATCCATTCCTGATGACAAGGAGTCTTTTATTCGAGCCTAAGCCTGATTAGTTACTTTTCTATACAATCTGTGAAGTCTCATAAATCTACGGGTCATTAATCATATCCATTTTGTTTGAATTGTTGTTATGCGAATATGAGGCTTATATTTTATTTATTTATTTACTTTAAGTGGTTGGGTTATCAAGGATAATCTATTATATTATATCGCATAGATATATTGTTTAATTAATTGCATTAATGGGATTGTATTTCACTTAATTGATATCATTGCACTGAGAATTAATATAGGGATCGGCCGGCTTGCAGTTTGATCATGGAATTTATCTGTATTTGTTTATTCAGACGAATTAAGGTGCCGAATTTCGATGTGTTATCGACAATATAAAAATTATCTCCGATTATCTTAATTTAGGAATGGGTCCTCGAAACTGAAATATCTTGTAAGCGAATTTCGCATTGATGGCCACGACCAAGTTTGATGCTATTGCCTTATTCAGGGCAGATTAGATGTAAACAGCGCTATTATTTTGATTACTTTCGCTCATTGATGCCTTCGAGGATCACATATGGCTTTTGAGGTTTCTCAATTTCGAGCATTTGTATCGGAATATTTGATCGGACAACCTTTCTAGGGAATGGCTATTTACAAATTTAGCATTAAAACTTAGTGAAATTATAAGTGGTTACAACACCTGACACCTATTTCTTCACTTTGCTGTTGATCCACATTTTTAAACAATCCACATGCACCATCTCACAAGACCCTTTACATTTGCAAGGGGAAATCATATAGTTTTCATCAGTAACTTCATCGCACAGGCAAAACTTGCATGTGCCATCCACGACATCATCGGCAAAATGAACTCCTTCGAATTCCTTTAAAAAGCTCTCTTATTTCTTTTTGTTTTTGTTGGGTTTTAAAGAGCCACCGAGCTACACAGTCTTGAACTCAACTCTTCCTAACTTCAGAATATCTCCCATTTCTAATTTATCATCGAAGTACGGATGGGATAACCAAGGGGATTGAGATCTTTTTGATAAAATTTGACAACTAAATAAGTGTTCGTATTTAAAGGGCCTGATTACTCGACAGATTGCTTATTTCGATAGACATCTTGGGATGGCTTCTCAGGATTGCACAGCAAAAACTCTAACATATTCTAAAGCCAATTACGTTCGAGATTTCCATTATGTTTTAACACAATTGAAGTGTGCATTGAGTAAGTTTACTCAGGCAGATTCCCTCGCTTTAATTAATCGTTGGACTTGATACAAGTTTGTGAGTTTTGCCAATTCCTGAATAATTTGCATGACCCTTGAATTTAGTAATACTATTTGTGATGCTTCGTTTCCTCATAGTCAAAGAGTCCATGTGAATCTTTCTCCCAAGTAAGAACTTGTAAACTGAGTCTAAAAACATATTTCTGAGTACGTTGTTGGGGCCTTAGCTGAATTATTTCTCAATTTCAGTTAATTCTTCATACTATTGATTATTTAAATTAGTTAACTATCACCTCGAATTCATTGATTGTTCAGGTCATGCAATAATATATTTAAAATTGTTTGGTTTTTCATAATTCAGTAATTATTTTAATGCTGGATAAATGTAGTCCATCATATTCTGTATTTCGGTTTCTTGAAGTTAAAATACAGTTGCAGTATTCCCTTTGAGAATATGCTTTCGAATCCTGATTTCTGTGTGAAATCCCATTCTTTCTTCAGAATTTTAAACGCTATGTCTTTGTATGGAGGTCCTGCCTTAAACTTAATCACACAAAAATTGGGGTCGTCAGTGTTTTCGAGATAATACTGTGGTGTTTTTTGTTTATCGTAAAGTTACGGGTAAAAAAGATTGAATTTGTAACCTTGTATTGTTTTAGGGGGAGGGTTTTATTCGGTGTAATGGTTTGAGTTATATTTGTTCCATTCGCAAGCAACTCGAACTCTATTCAAATAGTATGGTTTTTGATCTCTAAAGCGACCCTCTGTATCACATGGCACCCAATCATTAAACTATTATTCATCTTCTTCCATTCTTTTATATTTTTAAAACTCAATAATTTCCTTGGCAATCTGGTCATAGGTGTTGGTTTGCTCTGTAATAATTTCTGTGGATAACAAAGAGTGGTTATGTGGGATCGAAAGATTCTTTTCTAATCTTTATTGGCCTTTCTAAAACTATTACTTGAATATTTTTTATGATAGTTTCTTCCTTGACTATTTTTATTATTGCTCATGGACAATAAGCTTACTGTTGACACTCGTAAAAGGAACCAATGTCGGAGATGTTGGCTATTCATAGGTATAGTTGTTATCATGTGAAAGATTCTCGTTAATTATGCTTTCATGGGTTGATCTGAACTACTAATAATACTGCTGAAGGATAAGAGAAGTCTTTTTTTACTTAACTTCATCCAACACATATTTCCAGTATTATCCGCTGGGGCCAAAATTCTGGTTTTTGAGCATGAGCGTGGCTTGTCTTTCTAACTTAATTAAATCAGGGAGAGGTTTTTAAATAATTTATTTGACTTTGTACTGATGGTCTTATTTAATTTATGGTTTTTTATTATCGGTTTTGCTGACTCTTCTGGAGAGTATGCCTACAATAGCATTCCAATATTATATAAATTGACTTTTTTTGTGCAATTCATATTGGAGGTGCTCCTCAGCGATCGGCAGCATGTTAATTACTTGTTAGACTGTGAGCTTTGATATGCACTTTTTTGGTTAGGTCATCATCTAGTGTAAGAAATGGTCGTAGCGGATTTTTTTTTTGTAGATCCACATGATTTTGGCGAATTTATCTATAGGTTAATCTCTACCTTGCTCTATTCTCAAAAGCGATCGGACAACTTCCTTGAAAGTGTCAGATTCAGGAACAGAGCACATTAGGGTTTCGGGAGATTTCGAAAAATTAAGCACATTATATTTTGCTGTCTGCTTCTCGCTCTCATTGAGCTTCGTTGCATTTGGGTTAAATTTCCTCTGATAGATGTGACCTTGCTCCGAATTATGGGTTCTTTTTTTCTACCTTGACCTGGATCTCGATCTTTCTCCGGATGAGAATTTGTCCGGAGAATTTGCAAAATTTTGTCCTGCCAGATGATTCATATAGAGTCTCTTTTAATATTATTCAAGAATCGATATCAAATTTGAAAAAAACTTGACTTCAGTTTTTTGTGATTTTTAAAGGGATTTGCTTTTGGTCATAATAATTAAAATTTGGGGTTGGGGTTGGGGTTGGGGTTGGGGTTGGGGTTGGGGTTGGGGTTGGGGAGGGAATTGCTGAAATTATCCTGCAGAGAAAATGGGATTCAAGTCAATTTTTTAATTCAAATGACTCTTTCCAAATCAAAAACCGTCTACGAAAAACTGCAAAAAACGTAAATAATTTTCTATGCTAGTTATTCTAAATGCTGCAGCCTTGACAAATACAAATTTCGTTGGCTTGAAAACTAACTGAAACTATTTAATTTTATTCTCATTCTCGTTAGTGTGCTAACTAAAAAAAAAATTACACGTTTCGTATGAATTTTTTAATTTAGGAATCAACAGAATATGAATTACTCAAATAAGCATTTCCCAACAAAGATGAATCGATTTTGAAGTATGGAGCGAAGAATTTTATTACAAAGCGCAAACACTTGAGAAAAAAATGGTCACGTGAGTAAGAATAAATTGTGACACTCCTTGTTCGAGAAAATAATGGCACATAAATTAACTGGAATGAGACAGCTGTCAGATTATATAGCAAATCCCTTGAAAAATATTTCCGTACTGCCAAACAATGTCGAGAGAGATGGCTAAATTACATCGATGACACAATCAAACACTAAGTATGGAATAAGTAAGAAGACAAAAAACTCATTTAATATGTTGTAGCCTTTGGCAAAAAGTGGAGCCACATTGCTCAGATTTTTGAGGGCCATCGGACTGAACATAAGATTAAAAACAGGTTTATTTCATTAATTCTAAAATCCAAAAAAATAAATAATTAGCTCTAAAGTGAAGACTAGCATCTCAAATATCTTGCAAAATAACTGAATGTCGAGCTTTCGCCTGACAATTAAAGATTGGTCAGATTGGAAATGACCAAAAAGCTTCGCCCTCGTAAGCTGAAGACCTCCGAAAATGCATAAGATAAATAGCAGTTAGAGCATAATGGCCTGGAAGAAGGTGATGAAGGAACGAAAAATAAATAAAAACCTCCCATTTCATACTTCGAAATGGGGAACTATTGCCATTAAATTTCAATGGTATCAAGTGTCCCAACTACAAATTTCCTATTTCTTATAAACTCCTGCGGATCCATAAACTCTGAGACTCCGAACTGCTTCACATACTACCAGGCAACTTTTTGCAACTATTTGCCCTTTTCAGCCCTGATGTGAATCATCAGAGTCAACAGAATCTATGATCTCAAATTAATCTTTTGATTACAGAATTTATCAATTAAATACATTTGCACCATCTTAATCATATCATTATATATATCAATTATTTTTATGTGCATTCTTAGAATAGTTTAATTTCATGAAGATTGATAATGATTTCCCCTTGGCTGATGCGCGGTGCCCCAATCATTCTATGAATTTAATAAAAAATGAGGAATCATTTATTTTGTCTGTTCTTTTTTGCAAAATTGTACTATTCTATTTCTAGTTATTCCTGAACTTATATCTTTTTATCTGTAATGTTCAAGCCAGTAGCTTCTTTCTTTTTGTATAGTCTAGCTTCAGGGTCTTGCTTTATCACATTCTTATTGCCATTTCTAACTGGGTTATATAGACTCCCTGATTAAACTGCATTGCTGACCTCATCGTTCAGCCTAACCATGTCATTCACTGATTTGCCCTTGGCTTTGCGTTCTTCATAAGTCTCGACAATTGTTGTATGTTCAGCGAATTTCGATCCACATGAGCAAGTCCAAGCACTTTTAAATCCTACGCACTCTTTGCATTTATCTCTTAAGCATACATTTGTTATGCAGTCATGCTATTTGTAGGAATGCTTGCAAAGACATTTAAAATCATATGCTCCATGTGTTGGTATATAGTTATAGCATTTGCATTTGCACTTTGGCGCTTTACAATGCGGTTTCTTTCCTTTTGGATTTAAGTATTAATGTTATTTGAATCGATGATTGCAGAAGCATTTGGTTTACGGTCCAATCATTTTGCACTCGACTTGGTGGATATTCTTCCAACAGAGATACAGTCTGTTTTTACTTTTGTCGGATACTGAAAGGGCGGCTATAGGATTCATGATATCAAGCTCTTAAATTTCATGAAATCTGTCAACGGGAATCATTTTCGAATGACACGAACTACACAACTGCACAGAATTTAGACACTTATATTATGCAACTGTATTAAAAGTTGGATATTTGTGAGATTAAAATTGAAAATGTGAGCCTTATCACGCGAACATTCAAAAATGAAGTGAAATTTAAACTCTGCGCATGTTTTCCAATAACACTTATCAATAAAATGTATCTGTGATCAATAATTAGATAAACTTTGAGGAATTTATTTGTTAATGATTGAGACTGGTCTTAACTCGAAGAATATCTCGAAATATTATCTATCTATCTTACTGCAATGGTGGTACCATCATGTATTCAATAAATATTTGTGAAGATAAGCATTATAAGCTTTACCCTGCCCAGTTACTGAATTGAGTTATACTTATTACCCTGTTCATGAGTAATTCTATTAAATTGTTTCATCTCTCTTCACCCTCGCATCCCAGGAACAACACTCTCAATATTTTTGATATTCTCTTTATTTCAAGAAATTACAGTATATTTGGTGGTTCATAGCCTCAAATGAAAGATCGTCTAACATTTAGTGATAAGAATATTCATAATGATAGATCATGAAAATATCATAATTCAACAGCCAAATCAAATAAGAATAAACTAGCCATGACTTATCTAGACAGTTCCCTGAAATCGATTGAATTTACAGTTTTATTAAAATCCGTGAATATTTAATCGGCAATATAAATCAATTGAAATATTATTTTAGTTAATATCATAAATTAGTGACGCTAGATGACTCATTCATACGGACAAAGACGTAGAACTAGACATAAGTTCCAAAAGGGATTCAAGCAGGCTGGCTGCATTCATATCTCAAGGACTCTCACGACCTACAAAATTGGCGATATTGTCGATGTTGTTGTTGATGGCTCCATCCACAAGGGAATGCCATACAAGTACTATCACGGCAGAACAGGGACAGTCTTCAACGTCAATCCTCGATCAATCGGTGTTATTGTCAATAAGCAAATAAGACAAAGAATTATTCCAAAAAGATTGCATATCAGAGTGGAACACCTGAGATTGTCCACCTGCAGAAAGGAATTCATAACCAGAATCCAAAAGAATGATCAGCTGAAGGCAGCGGCCAAGAAAAAAGGAGAAAGAATCTCGACAAAGAGGCAAGTCTCCCAACCTGCAGGCCCAATTGACATTGCAAAGCCAGATCTGGAAATCCTCAACCCCAAGTTATTCCTAGAGATTGTTTGATCGCATTCTTATTTAAATAACTTTATCATGATTATTTATCTGAATGTGGGGCTAAAAATATTAGATTTATCAATATTTAATTATAATAATCAATGGTTGTCAAAACAGAGCTATGTTCCTTCAGTGAATGGAAGATATACCCTGGAAAGGGAATCCGTTTTGTCGCAAAGGACGGAAGACCCTTCCTCTATCTTTCTAGGAGAACCCTAAGATTCGGCTTGAGGTATAACTTTATTCAAATGTAGAAAGCTCAAGGCTCAGAGATTAAGATGGACTACCGCATGGAGAAGACTTCACAAAAAAATCAAGATTAATGATCAAGGAAAACTTAAAAAGAGAAGAGTGTTCAAACAAGAAAGAGCCATTGAAGGTGTCACCCTTGAAGCCATTAAAAAGCTCAAGCAAGCCAAGCCTGAAGATAAGAAGGCCTTAGCTGAAGAAGCCATCAGAGAAATTAAGGACAGAAGAAAAGTCCAAATCGCCAAGAGGCAAGGAGATAAGAAGACCGTCAACAAAGATAAGCAAGTCGTTCAAAAGGCCCAAGACAAAGCTGCACAAAAAGCCCAAAAGAAAACAAAGAAGAAATGATGACCCTCTTTATTTAAATTATCAATTAATTCATATTCACTCATATACCTTGTACATGGCCACTACGCCTAAAAAATCAACATCACTTGCAATGAAACATTTTGCTTGAAACTAGCATCTAATTTCGACGATTCAATCTGATATTTCCATTTATTTTATATGCTATTTTTCCTGATTTCTAGATGAACTATGTGAACTATTCCTCATATGCGCTCTCATATTAATTTCTCCGAATAAGAGTGCAAATGTCGACGACAAATGTGCCAAATAGAATACTTTTGAGCCCTTTAACTTAGATTATATCGAAATACAGCACTTTGTATTTAGCTTTCTGTGAATTTGAGTCTTAAAAGGCTTGACGGAACTGTTATTAAATGTTAAAAGATGTTTTATACTTTTTGAAGAGTTTCTAATTAAACCCGAAACAAAACCAAAATCCATTAATTGTCATTAAATTGACAATTTCAGAACATTGGCCTTTGATCGATTTCGTATTTTACTCGAATCTTATTCTGATTTGGAAGTCATTGATTGGCATATAGTCATCATTATGATTTACCTGTTTGATCTATTTTAAACTATTTATCTTCATTCCGATGATGGGGTTGGGGTTGGGGTTGGGGTTGGGGTTGGGGTTGGGGTTGGGGTTGGGGTTGGGGTTGGGA
>NW_028282260.1:0-54160 GCF_059751285.1 Brachycentrus maculatus | reverse complement strand
TCGTTATATATAGCGAATAACATTCATTAATTTAGTTTAATTAATAACTTATATAGGGTCAATATATCTTTATCTTTCATCCAACGAACAACAGACATTTCTCTATGATATTTCGACATTGATGCATGCATTCTGACAATAATGCACGACATAGCATATAAATAAATATAAACATAAACATAAATAGCCAAAGATTCATAATACAATCAATTCAAATTGCACCCGCCAACTTTCTTATTAAGTATAGGATTGTTTGAGAATTATGGTCGATATCAGTCGAATTTTACTGTCTATTCTTTATTTTTTGTTTTATTGCTTTTATTTGTTGTTATAGTTGGTTTGTTTCTCTTTATTGGCTCTATCTTTTTAAGTCGTATTGTTCACGGTCCTCCAGTATTCTTTGTCCTACAACAAAAATGGGCCATGCGTGTGGAAACTAGTCAATCAGCTATTTTAAGTTTGTTAAGGCTTGCTGATAGGGACCAAGTTAATTCTAGTTTAGTTATCGTTCGAGATGCTACCTGATGTACCCACCTTCGTCAGAAGTCATTGAGAATCTTGAAATCATACTAAATTCGCGAGCTGACTCCCGAAACTATGTTCCTTGTCGTTCATTGCTCTTTGATCTCTAGGAAGGAGGGTACTATAAGCTTGGTTGAATTATACTAATGCCATTAACATTGGAGGTAATCGATCGATTCGGAGGGGCATTTCCATTTAAGGAATCATCGAAGCTATCTTCCAATCTGACTTCAAATGATTTCTATCGAACAGAGCTCGCCATATTACTGTTGTTGGCTTTGATGTTGTTCTTTAGGCTGTTGCTTCGGCTTTTATCGATTGGTGATGTTATAGTGATGCTGTTTATATTTTTGTTTCTTGCTTTGCTCAAGTAGTCTCTTTAGTTGCCAATGACTGCCGAACGAGGGCCCTTGTTGTCGATTCTAGCTTATATTTCAAAGGATTTTTATTGTGAGAATTTACGAGGTTTTATTTATTCTTCAGGTTTCTATTCTTTCAATATTTCAAAGAATCCTGGCCGAATGCTTTCGTATTGGTAGAGTTGTTATTATTATTTCGGCTTTGTTTTGTATAGGCTATTATAATGTAAGTGGTGGCTATTGTGGTTTGAGTGGTGGCTATTGTGGTTGGAGTGGCTATTACTCTAACTGGCTCTATGTTATTAATTGATGTCTGAGAATGTGCTGAAGTATGGCTTCTGATAGGCAGGTGAGCGTGGGGGTAACTGTATATTCTTATGAGGGCTATTACTATTAAAACTGTTTGATTTATAGGGTTGACTTTGTTTCGATAAAGGGCCATCATCATTATAGTTAGATTTTTTTGGAGAGAAACTATACCCAGAACTTCTCTTTTAAAATGAACACCGTATTTCTTCCTCTATCTTTCTAAACTAATCCTTATTTGTCCTCGAATCTACGAGTAACTCATTCTGATATTTCTCTGCTTAGTTCTCATAATTATAAACCTAGATGTTGTTCCCTTCAGGGATTACCTTGACAGATTCTATAAGCTGTTAGTTATTTCTTTCGGAGTTATGGTTTTAGTTATAGGAAACTCGATATTTAATTTATATTTAGTGGTATTTGCCTGATTATAATTTTGTTGGGGAGGAACTGTAAAGTTAGTTTATAATGCTGCCTTAGAGTTTATGGAAGTTTTTGCGATTTTGTTTTGAGAATTTTTATTTGCTACTTCTTTGTTCGACTTCATGTTTGAAATTTCGTTTCTAGTTGCTTCTTTGGTTTCTTACGTTGTTACGGTTTTCATTTTTGTCTTGACTGTTGCTTTATTTTCTGATGCGGTTTCGGCTTTAATTTGAATCATAAACACTCTGGCTTTCCTTCCCCTGTTTTTTGCGTGGAGGAGTGTGCGGAGTGTGTAGAGGAGTGCGTGGAGATAAATCTTGAGATACGAACAATTGTTGAGATAAATGTTCTAACTTACGAGGGGATTTATTTTTAGTATTCTCTATTGAGTTATTCAAATTGCTTAAGTATTTTTTTTAGAGAATTGCGGCCTTGAAATTCTTCCTATTGCTTTTTACATTAGTCTTATTAATACTAATATTCTGTTGATCTTCAATGATAAAGGATCGTTGGGCGCCCTAATAATATATTGGAATCTAATTCGAGTATGTCCGTCTTTATTTCTCATTATTCTTGTCTTGACTATTAGTCAGTCCATTCATACCTGCCACTCCCTTTTTATCTGAACCTCCCTTCATACCATCCAGTCTCTTCATGTCATCGTTAGATCTTAATTATTTATTTTGTCCTCTTTCCCCTTATCTCTCTCTTTCTCTTTCCCTTGATTTCTCTCCTTCTCCTTCTTCTTCTCCGTCTCTTGTTCGCATACCTTGGCCATGCTCAAGCGATTGCCGATACTTCCCCATAAAATTATCATACCTAGAAAGATAGTGGTTGGTCATGAACTAATGCTGTACATTTTATTTCAGTTTTTATTTGTCTACGTCTCCTTGTTTAGTTTTATGAATTTTCATCGGATAGAAAAATGTCGGAGTTATTTTATTTTATGTTTATTATTATAAGTCATTTATTTGTGAGTATGTGAGATGATTACTCATAGGAATTAAGGGAATGATTTTATGATTATATTGGTTTTCGATATAATATTAGCTATCTGCATGTTATGTATAATCTATATATAATATATGTATACATTTATGTATATATCTGTGGGTGTATGCGTCAATGCAAATTACATATAAAATTATAAACACTACTTATACTTAACAATCGTTACCCAACACAAAATACTCTCTAAAACCGACACAAATGAAAGACAATACTCTTATTCGATTCCCAACAATCACAAAACTACTTTATAGTGGCTAAACCAAATAACCAAATTCCTCATAATTCCATGAACGAAGATCGTCACTAAATTTCACAAAAACTTCCTTACAAAGTAAAACCCTGTACACAGATATCAACATAAAAAGGGCAATCTTACTTCAAAACCACAATTCCAGCAATTAAAATAATCATTTCAATGTGATATCATTGCCTTAATGTGCAGATGTAATTGGTATATCCGCTATGAATATGACGAGGAGATAGTAGTTGCCTCTCAAAAGTAACTTCCATACGCTGGTAATAAAAAGATAGGATCGATCAGAAAAGCAGTAGTAAAGATAAACTAATAAGAATCAGAATAGTAAAATTCTCACACTTATTCGAAATAGGTCAGAGTCTAATCCATCTTTGTTGGGTGTTAACCTTTCATTAGGGAGAAGAGCGCGGATGAATAGTATATCAAATATGGGGCATTTTGTTATTGAAAAGAAGAGTGATTTCGCTGAGCTCTATGTGCAAATAATGGAGGCATTAGCTCTCGTTAATGGGGTTTCAATCGATAGAAAAAACAGTCGAATAAAAAGAGCAAGAGTCGAGCCTGGTAACAATGGCTTCTTAGTCAGACAAATTGTAAAAAATAGATCTTGGTGGAACACAGTAACAACTTAAGACTCTAGCATAAATATTGTGAACTTGATTTGGACAGAGCAGACTCTTAAAGCAAAACGAAACAAAAACAAATAAAAGCCTTTATTGTAATAAGAGCAACAAACAGAAGCAAATGCCATCAAAAAAAATATAGTCCCATTTAAACGTAATTTTGCCCAATTTTTATCGTACTATCCTTCGATACTTCAACTGTTTTTCACAGAAGAGGAGGCAATTCCTAAAAGGCTGTCTGACTGGCTAATTCAAATTAATAAGCCAACACGTCGAATAAACCAATAGAATTTATCAATCGAGAACCATTTGCAAAATAACTCAGAGATTATTGATAAGAAGATGCTTTTTAAGAATATGATGGTCTTCTACGAAGCCTAAAATATGGACTCAAGTGACTATATCCCTAAAACTTATCATTTAACTGCATTTGATTGGCAAAAAGTGTTAGTGAATGTTAAAGATAACTAAATAGAAAGATAAAGTCAAGTGAAAGGATCAATACGCAATGGGAAAGAATAGAACAACAATGGGAAATCAGTGAAAGATCAATAAGATAATAGTGCTTGGTTTTTGAAACCTGGCGAAGATAGCAATCGTGGAAGAGGAATAACAGTTTTCAAGAGCATTTAGTAGGCTGTAAATTATATCATCAAAAACCCTCCGAAATCAGAGAACAAAAGTTATATCCTCCAAAAATACATAAGTCCAATGCTTTATGAAGGCAGAAAGTTCGATATTAGGTGCTTTATGTTAGTTGTGCAAATTTTGAATAAAATGACATTCTTTTGGTATAATGAAGGATACGCTCGAACCGCCTCATAGAAATTCACATTTCGAAACACATCTCGCAGTATCCATCTCACCAACGATGCCATACAGAAACATATGCAAAAATACGGCGAGCACGAAACTGGAAACAAACTCTCATTTTCGTAGCTTGAAAAATATCTCAAAAATTCATAGAATCTATAATTCTACTAAAAAATCCTCCCCTCAATGAAAAAGATTGCAACGCACATATCAAAGGCTGCTACAAAACTTGGAGGAGATGCGACAAGTATTGGTTTCTAATTGTTTGGGTTGGATTATATTTTGGACAACAAAGGGACTCCTTACTTACTTGAAGTTAATACGAATCCCTCACTCTAAATTTGTTCGAATTTATTGTCGAGGGTTATAACAGAGGTTGTTTAGAATGCATTTAGAGTTGTTGTGGATGTTGTGTTTCCATGTTCGAAGGGAAATCCTGAGTGGTGCCAAAATTTTATCATGCAGAATAAGTTTGCGCTTCTCTATCGTCGAAATTTATTGAAGTAGGAGCCTGGACTCAATCATTGAATAAGGATATGATTTTTGTTTTGTTTACGAACATTTTGATTCGTTGATTCGTTGATCCTTTCATTTCTCTTTATTCAAAGATGCATTACTGTATAAAATTTAGCAAATCATCTAAGAATTATTTCAATTTGAAATTAGAATTGAATAGTGGAATGCTCAAATGCTGGCAATTCGCTTCCACTTTCACATCCCTAACTTATATTAAATAATAAATAATTCCTTATATACAATTATAACAAAAGAAATAAAAGCTTAGTTTTTATTAATTTTAAATATATACATTATATAAAATGTATTTGTGCCCTGATCTGCTCAAAATTCAATTCTTTGCAATAAAGTGGAAACTTATCATTTTGATTTTTTGTGTAATTAATCACCATTGATGAAGAAACGTTACTTTCCCATGTGCGCATGCATCTCAGACTCTTCATAGATGCTCTCCTCGTTTATTCTTTGGGTTTCTGTCCTGATAGATTACTTTCGCTCGGTATTCTTTTGATTCTGCTGGGATTTTTTGATGGGCTTTGTCTTTTTTGGCATGCGAGTTGGCTTTTCACCCTCGGCTTTTGTCCCCTGAGCCGAAGTATCCCCATTTACATTTTTATGTTCTTTAAATATTGCTTAGTACTTTGTCACTTTTTCCTTAATAAAAGATAAGCTTACTTCCAGATCAAAATCCTTGTTCTTCATCTCTTCCACGATCCCTCTGTATGCCTCATAGCTCAAGTTTTAAAATAATTCTGGATGCTCTTATCTAAACTGTCTCTCAACTTCATCAAAGCTCTGCCTGTAATCCTAACAACGAATGCTCCTTTTATGTTCTCTCACAACTTTGATACTAACTCTCACAATTTTGATAATGCCGTTCAATTGTAACTCAAAGGGTATTTACATCTTCTCCTATATTTAATACATTATACAGAAATATGTTTGTTTGATATTAATACTAAAATTGAGAAATTTGTTCGATAATTGTTAAATTTTGTGTGATTAGTGTTTGTTGCAATTATTAAGATGTTGTGATCTGTATTGGATGAGAAATGATAGCTTATATATTGCTACCTTTTTTGATTTATTATTTGTGTTCAATGATTATAGTGAAAAGGAACAAATTATTAATAAAACTGAGGCTGATATAGAATTTGTTAATGTTTGGCTGTCAATTGATCGAAGAATGACCTACTGGGGAATGGGAATTGCGTAGAATTCGAAAGGGACATTTAAACGATGACCAATAAAATTTATTGAAAAAAATACCATTGATACAAATTCCATTGCATTCTGTGAGTTTGTTCAGAAGTAAATGACTATGAAAATAAACTAAAAATACTCAATTGAGGATGGAAGTAATGATCAATTGAGAGATGTGCATAGTTGTAATTACTTTATATTATTTTTTGGGCATATTTATTCACTCTTGTATATTTGCTTACAAATTGTATAATGCTTATAGCTTATGATCGCTGGTATGTGCTGGAATATAGTCCAACTGTATTTGAGAGTAAGTGGTGTATATTTCTTAAAGCATACAATTAAGGGAATAATTAAAAATTAGTCTAAAATTCATAGAGGTATTCTTATATTTGTGTTTATGGATCATATTATTGTTATATAAGCTTTTCTTGGCATCCACATATACATATATATTTTTATGCATATACACTGTATATATTTATATATATTTATGCAATAAATGTAGCACTCCTCTCCCAACTATATTCCAACTCCCCCCATAGACTTCAACTCACAGCCCCAAAAGCATCCCGAACTCACCAAATAACCCACTATACCCCACAACAATTTCCTTCCCATTCATAACATCCATTTTATTGAGTAACCCTCCGATAACGAACAAACTAAGCACAATAACCTCATAAAATCCTCAAACCCCAATCACACCAAAAAGTTAGGCAACAAATAATTCGCACAGTACTTACAATCGCAACCCCGTCTCGCATCGCATATCTACAACATTTAAAATTATCTCAAAGAGCATTAATGCCATCATTTTTATTATGAGTCATTGCTGTCTTACTGGTGTGGTCGGGATCTCTAAAATCTGTAGAAACTTATCATAAATTAATAGTAAAAGCTACTCGCATCCAAATCATTCCTGCATACTGTCAATAAGGCCATTGTTAGCAGATATCGATGCCTCTAGAAAATCAAGAGACAGCTCACAAAAATATCATCGATTCTGGCTACATTCAAGAAAGCTTACTTTCGGAAAGATAACGAAGATGATAAACTGTATTTAGAGTATACTGAGAAATAAGGATATACGGCTGTGCACATCGAACAAACAATCTAGTAGTCGATTCTGCAGATCAAAGAGCTTTTCATGGATTTGAAGCAATTCCGAGGAATGACTATCTATGTGATCACAACCATACACCGTTGGAGGATAGAAATAGAGGAATGGATGGATCGATGTTCGAGGCATTCACGAGTAGACTACTATATTGTGCCATCGAGTGTCTTGTCACCTGCACTCGATTCCAACCCAAAAACAGTCTATGAAATACTCGAAAAGGACACAGATTTCATTTTTGTTTCCAAACTGCAATAATACATTTGGCTTTAACATAAATCGGATCCCTTAATCATCCGAAATGTTATAAACCTCTAAGAAAGAACATAGAAACAAATTCTATAAAAATACTTCGTATAATTCCTGTACCCCAAAACAAACAACAACTAATTCGACGATCTCACAATCAATCAATGTATCCAATGCCTTTAAATGCTCCAGTTTCAGTACAAAGTACAAAATGTGAATCTCTACGAATAGTAATAAAAACTAATCTAAAACTATTTAGGAATGTAACTACTTAATAATCAATAAGCCGGCTTCTATGGTCAGTTTGACAGTTAGGGATAGGGGAAGAATAATCAATAGCAATTCGATAGGAATTAACAATATCGGTACAATACAGTTTTGAAGTATTAGTTGTTTCCGAGTAAGAAACTGTCGAGGGTTCGAGTGCATAATGCGGAACTTATTAAGAGTATAAAGAATAGTGAAATGACGAGGAAATAGATAAATGAAGATTATAAGAATTTTTATATGGACTCAAATGATCCTAACCATAATAGAAACAATGAATTGCTCCAAAATAGAAAGTAGACAAAAGATGGCAAAGAGCGAGGTTGGGTTTTTGGTAAGCAAATGAAGCGGCCAACTGCTGAGCGAGTCCGCGAACTAATAAAAAAACATGAAATATAAATGCAATACTTAAAGAACCATAAGAAATAAATTAATTGCTATAACCCTCTCTTCCACACTAATAAAGAGACTGTCTCATTGAGCTATCTTTTGAACGAACAAAAAAACAGGAATCAACTCGAAACCAATAAGAATCAATTGTATCAGCCAGAACTACACAAACTGCAGAAGGATCGCTCATTCCACAAAAGAGTCAATAAGAATTATATGAGTGATGAAGAAGAGGTTTACCATAGCGAAAAGGTGAATATATAACGCACTAGAATGCATCAGAGTTTGACGAGGTTACAGCCCAGTAAGGAGAAGCAAGCAAATATCATTATAGAGGATCCAAGATAGTATGAAGAAGGGGAGGGATAGGGGGAAACTCCTAAGAATAAAAATATTAAAGATATTCACATGCAAATGAACATGTATCTAAAAAAGGAGAAGCTCGTTAGATCCATGTAAAAGATTAATGCCAATACTCGCGTGGCATTTGTATCGACAACAAAGAAAGGTCTGGTGGGAAAGTAATAGGTGAATGATAGAAATATTAACAACAATAACAATCGAAATAGTAACAAAAATAACAATGACAAAAGCAACGACCATATAAACAGAAACGACATATAAAAAAACTAAAACAACAACAAAAAATTCGGTAAAACGCATAACAAAATCAAAGTAAACTCAATTGCCGTTTAGTAAATCGATAAAATATAAAAATAATAAATATAAATTTAAGGCGAAGAACAGCCTTTGAATTTAAAGTCATTCTTCGAAATATTCAGGGCAGAGACAAATATATTGAATACCAATAGTAGCCAATTGCTCAAAGGCAGTCCAATTCTAGGAAAACATAAACTTGAGGGAAATATGGCTATCACAAAGCTGATTGATCGCAAGCGAGCGGAGAGCATGAAATATCTGCAGAGTAGTACGAGTCGGGCAACTGCAGCTATGAATATCCACAGCCCCATAAAACTCAAAAACCTCAAAAATTCAAAATTATCAAAAACAAAAACAAAAAATCCAAACATTTCGCATTAAAAAAATAACCAGCCATCCTTCTAAAGCTTCACAAAACTTGAATCATCTCTCATTGAGTTACCCTCTTAGAAATCTCCACACAAATTCCCTCCATTATAATATGTACGTTTAATTCCGAAAAAAATAACAGAAGATTGCATAAAACTCTATCTGTAACACACTCTCACATTGCTGCCAATCTCCTCACAATCCTTCACAAACTATCACAGCAAATAGTTTTATTACCAACTTCTTGAAACTTTGAAAGATTCGACAATGCATTCAATTATATTCTAATTGCATGCTGAAAAAAGTGGGAAAATAGGCTAAGCAATTATAGTTTAGCGAATGAGCCGAAACTTAAGACTTCGATTTGAAATACAATTTATTTATGTGAATCAGTCATTTGAAATGTTTATTGGTGCTATTGCTCGTATTGCATAATAAATATTATCAGTAACAATGTGCGAGTAGGTCGTCTGGAAATGTAAAGGAGATAAAAACGATTATGTTTCCTAGCACTTTTTCATTGCAATCGACAAACAATTGACTTACCGATGCCAAAAATTCGGCGTACTAAGCATACTTTAGAAGAAACTACCATCATAGTCGGACAAAGATTAATTTTAACGCCTATATTTAATTGTGAGCGCAACAAAGAAGAGCATTCAACAACAAGTCTTCAAAAATAACATTATGAATAACTATCGGAGCTTGTTAATATAAAGCAAATCATTGCTTTTGGCCTCAAACTTCAAACTAAGAAGTGAAAGTTTACATAAAGATGTGATAAGTAATTACAGGCATGAGTCGATAGGAGCTCTCTATGTTGAAGTTCTATAAAAAATAATGACTAAGTATCATATGAAGCAATTGAAAATTGCTACAATGACTGTCGGTTAGAATGATAGTATGGTCAATTTGGTGAAAAATGGTCCATTTCTCAGAAGTATATTCCATACACTTTTATCACACTTAAAACGTAAAAAGAACTCCCAATAATTAATACTCTCATAAAATATATTACACCAATAAAAATTAGATGGTTTCACACAGACAGCTATATTCACAAACATGACAGACTTACTGAATTATATGCAATACAAAGGGTACTCCGATATATTCAATTTATCATTTCTAAGCTAGTCTAAATTCTTCTTAAATCACTAATTAACACTTTCATAGGTTTCTGTGAGCACTTCCCTCGAGTTCATTATTTAAAATTCTGCAAATATGCTCATTCTGAACAATTTCCGGAAACATCTAATTAAGAAAATATTCAAGTCTAAAAACAGAACAAAGGGATATCTAATCCCTACCTTAACCCCACAGCTTAATCTGTTACTTTTATCTGCCGAGGAATATTTGGAGCAATGCTCATAGAAGCTGGATTTATTCACATATTTGTAGTTGTTTACAAATGAGTCGATAAGTGAGATACTTTATGAGGTTGAGCAAATTGCGGTACCGAGTTCTATTTTGAAGAGAAAGATCAATAATGTGAAGATGTTTGAAGGGCTATAGCGATTGTTTCCATAGAGGTAATTCTATACTGCTTCAATGTATGAGACGAAAAATTTATGGGAGAGTTACTATCCGAATTCTGTGATTACAATGTTTAAGGAAAATGCCATAATTATTGAAGGGCCATTTATTATGGCTTTTTATGATGAAAACAAAAGAAGTGTTCTTACGGGATTTCTGGTCAAGTCGACATCTAAGAATGTTCACGATATGGGCAGCCCAAACTGATAGATTAGATAATTCATTAAATCAATCGATTTGTCCCTTTATCTATCTATCTGCCTCAATAACAGAGATTAAAGACAGAACAGCAATAACTAACTAATCCCTTAAAATCAATAACAAACAAATCCAAAATCAACAAACATAAAATAAATAGTTCTTCCAAATTACACATTTCTAACAACAACCTTTACCCGTTATTTAAAACCATGATAAATTGTCAGCGGACATCACCAATTGAAATTCAGTATAATAAATTATAGATTGAATAATTATTTAATATTAGCATAGCAGAGTCGTTGATGCAGCCAGACTAGCCATCCTCTCTTGCAACTACTCCTGGATGCCAAAAGTTTAAGATTGTCTTCCTTGGAAATTCAGGAGTCGGAAAGACCTCAATTGTCGACAGGATAGTTTCTAATGGCTTCGACGATCGCAAACAAGTATAGATATTTGTAGTTATAGCAAACAGTTGCGATCGATTTCTTAAGTAAGAAGATCACGCATAACAATATTGGATATCAACTGATGTTATGGGATACTGCGGGACAGGAGAAATTCAACAGTCTAGTCTCGAGCTATATCCGTGGAGCACACTGTGTGGTTGTAATGTATGATGTTGCGGAGACAAACACATTGACTGACTGCTAGAAATGGATACATGTCACTAAATAAGCAATCGGATCCTAAGATTGTGCAATGGTGTTAGTTGGCAATAAAAATGATTTGCTAATTCAACCAAAGTAAAAAAACAAAGCCTATCAAACTGGCTTCTAATTTGCTCTCAAGAATAAAATGTCCTACATCGAAGTATCGGCGAAATCAGGCAACAACATCGATAATCTGACCCATGAAATTATATAGTCAATTGAACGGAAAATAAATTCAGCGTCAACAATTGATAGTTAATAAAAAATTGCAGGTTCTGTTGTTAGTGCTAGGAATCGCAATATGCAGATTAAAATGAATGCAGAGGTCAAGATAGGGGGTGTGATAAGAGTTAGGGATAGTACGAAGAATTCGTGTTGTTCGATATGATTTAATGAGGGATTTTATGATATTTGCTATCTGATTATGCAGGAAAATATTTATTATTCGTTATTTTTGGGTTTGTTTATTTTATTTAGGTATTCTAATATTGTCATTTCTGCAGTTCGAGGATGGATGGTTAAGAACATTTGTCAAAATGATCCTATCATTTGGATCATCATATTCCAGTTTTTACTGCAACGACCATTACTATTTTCAATAACGTCCTTTTATTATTCCCACTAACACTTCCCTAACACTTCCCTAACACTTCCCTAACACTTCCCTAACACTTCCCTAACAAAAATCCAACACTTGCATTTCCAGCACAAATAAATAAATACCACAATGTAATAATAACCATAATAAATAATCCATACACATACAGCCAACTCCTACTCCTAAATTAATTTTAAACAGATGTTCGCAAGCAGACTTCCTCTCATAAAATTCCTGGGCTCCCTAACTTGCCTTACATTCGCTTCCACCTATATCTCAAAAGTACTCCTCTAAATATCCACAGGGAACAGGCACAACGGTCATGACAATCCAAGAATATATCAACACATAGCTTATCTCCGAACAGACTCAATACACAATCATGGGCATTGTGAAGCCACGTTCAATACAACTATCTTCTGGCTTAGGCAAGAAATTCAAGATTACTGATACAATCTCAGAACTGAATTGCAAGTATGAAGGTGTGACAACCACTGAAATGAAAGAAGGGGAAACTGCGATCATTACTGGCTATTGTCCGGATATCAATGCGAAGAATAGCATATTGGTCAAATCAATAGTGACGAAGCATTCGATGGAAAGTAACGATTGGAAGACCAAAAGTAATGCGTCGAATAATTCGTATGGATTGGAGAAATATCGGTGATCAAATACTATAATTATGATATTGTTTAGGAGATTGTTTATAGGGTGAGGATATCTGTGGATATATGGGTTTTATTTCAGGTGCGATTATCATACAGAACATATAACATATAGTAACAATCAATGAGTTCTATTTTAACTATAATGTACAGTGATTGATACAACACATTACTTAATCCCGTAGTATGAATAATAAACCAAAATAATATTTGAATTGAGCTATAAAATTACATCATTTCTGTTGTTTCATTTTTACAGCCATAGTCATATTCCTTTCCAAGTCCCCATTCAATTCCGAGTACTCCCGAACACCATGCGCCACCAATGCAAAATAATGACCCATCAGTATATTCCACTCCTCCAGTTCATCCAAAAACTCCAACTTCTCAATCACAATCCTCTAGTACTTGTCAATGTACTCATAATATCTACGAATGTGAAGATAGTAGTTACATTTTGTTCATGCTATCCAATTCGACATTTGTATAGCCCGCAGCCTTGAACCTAAGTCTTTGGTCTTACAGAAGCGGGTACTTACTGATCCCTATCAAAGGACAGCCCAGATTCTCAAAGTTCTTCATCATCATCTTCCCAAACCTATCAAAAGGGTTAAACATCTAATAGTCGAAGATCCAGTTGATTCTGAACTTCTCATTGATGAAAGTCAACAATTTGTCGATCGGTTCAGGTTCGATATAACTGAGCACACACTAACTGTATAGAAATGTGGGGATATTGTAATCAATATTGAGAGTCTATTTGAGTATTTGTGAGAATTGTTCGAGGTTGGATAGATCGCAACTGATCAGTGCGTACTCTTTGCCATATGCGAAGTAAGTTTTGTCTTCTGTGGTTAGTTAGTTAGGGAATACCTGTGCAAGATTTACTGTCGGTTAGGCCTACTTTGTTGATGAGGGCGCTGATTAGTTTCGAATTGTTTATTTTATGTATTTTGCGGTTTATTACGCTAGGGAGATCAATCTCTATGAACCTGACATTCTTGTGTGTGTATTTCTCATTGTCTTTCAAATTGAACCATAAAGTTTACAACCCGCATCCCAATGAGATTATCTGCACTGGCAACTGCTGGCTGGAGTCTAGAAACTGATGGATTAGGTTCTTCACTATGTGAACTCTTGCCCAATACCCGCGATGCATGAGGATATCTCGATTGCCTTTATAAGGGGCAAACTACTCTGCGTAGGGATCTGTGAAGTATCCTTTGCGGATTGCTGAACTGGAATTAGAGGGGTGTTTACATTTTTGAAGATAATGCCTATTAGTTTGTGTCTTGAACACTGAGATGGAACTATGAATTCATTTATCTTTATATTCTGGCAATTAATATATGTGTATATGTGTGCATATGTGTGTGTATATGTGTGCATATATGTGTGTTGAGGTATATATTTGTGTTTATACATGCTGAAATGCGCGTTTATCTGTGTATTCATGTGTATTTCCGCAAGTGTATAAGAGATAGTGATAAACATAAGTACTACCGAAATAATGACAAACCGCAGCATCGTATATCCCAATTAATACAATGTCCCACACATAAATTAAATAATAATAATAATTAAATAATTATCAGCCAATGGTAAATATGTAATAACTCAGGGTAAGCAACCAACCACAGGCCAGAAAAAGACTAAAGATCAAATCTCTAAAGCAGCATCCCAAAAAAAGACTGCAGTCAAGGTATTAGTCATTTATAGTTTAGAAATGGACGAAGGGAAAAACAAAAGAAAAATCAGATAATGCAATCTTCGTTGATAAGGAAACCTATGAGAAATTGATTACTGGTATCCCTAAAATTGGAAGACATATTTCGATTTCAGGAGTTATTGAGAAGTTTAAGGTTGTTGGCTCTATTGCTAAGGCCGCGCTTAGAGCTCTTGAAAAGAATGGTGCAATTAAGAATGTCTAACGTCATAGTCGACAAGTTTTGTACACTCCGATTGCTGCGCCGGTCACTGCTGAGAAGGTTGTTGTGGAAAAGGAAGTGGCAGTAAAAAAGGGAAAGAAGAAATGATACCATCTATATATCTGAAATATTAATTGAAGTTACTCTTTGTCTATTGAATTATGTTATGGATAAATAGATGGATGGGAGGTGGGGATGTTAGTTGCTGTTGTGGTGTGGTGATCTATGCTGGTTAGTTTGAAAGTGTTGTTTAGATGCTATGAATTTCATGTTATTTAAATTTATGGGTGCAATATTCGTATTATTTTTTATTTTATTTTATTTTATTTTATTTTTATTTTATTTTATTTTATTTTATTTTATATATTATACATTAATTTTATTTGATTATATTCATGGTATTAACAAACAAAAGAAGAAACTATCACTCGCTCATTAATATAATGACCAGCAATACCGACAATAACTATCGTCAAAATAAAATGAAATATGTTTGATCAAATGATCATTGATTGATAACTAACTCATCTCACATTTGCTACAGTCTATATTCACATCAAAGCCATCATCCTTTTATTGCAGTCAAAAGCAGGTTAGCTCACATCATCTCATACAAACATCTCACCAAAATACTACGCATAATGGAAATTAAAAATAATTGAGACCGAACAGTCAGAAGTATGTTTTAGAATCAATATGCAAAGGATATCGATATGATTCAGGAAAAAATATTAAGTGTAGTAGTGGGATATTAGATTCCGATGGGAATGTCTGAGATCATCGATGTTATGTTAAGATCTCATATCATTGATGTGATGGGAATTTCAAAAAATGATATAAAATATAACTCTTCTCAATATATAATATTGAGAGCCATTACGGTTTTATTTTAGATCGCATGTTTCATAAAAACTAAAATAAATTTTATTATCTGATTCAATAACTTTCGACAGGAATATAACAAACTTTCAAAAAACCGACATTTAAGTTATCCTGTATATACTGATTCATATATAATATTGAGAGCCATGTAATGGTTTTATTTTATATTTCACGTTTAATAAAATTCCATTTATTTTAATTATATCCACATTCAAAAACTTCCAATGGAAAATCACTCCATAATCACTTTGACGGTCATTATCTTCGCATCTCTCGCCTCCCAATGTGCTTGCTTCACTTTAAACTATGTGCAACAAATTAATACGAATTTAACATGTATTGAGGCATCCTTTGATGGAAAATATATGGTCGCAGCTCATCTTAACAATTCTGTGTTAGTCTACGAAAGGAAAAGAGGCCTTTATATATTCTTAGAAGAGTTTGAGGGAAATGAATCTGTTTCCAGGCTTTACATTCACCCAAGTAATTCTTCCTTTGTGGCCACTCGTGCGAATTCTATAGAAATATACAGGTTCAATTACAATAGCTTTGTGATACATCAGGTGATAAATACATCACAGACCTTTATCCAAGCTCTCATGACTGAAGATGAAATGAGTCTGATAGTCAGCAGCCTATCTTCGACCGTCGACCATTACTACTTTGACAATGCGACGGATCTGTTTGTGTTTAAATAGACAATCACGAACTTTGGCACATTGGGAGACATTGACCTTTCATAAAACGGCAGCTACTTAATAACAGTTACTAATGACAATATCCTGAGAACATACCATAAGGTCAATTCTACGTATGTGGTATATGCTACATCTACATGGTCATCAATACCGTTAGAGACTGACATATCCGTCATAGACAATATCCTTACTTTAAGTGTAAGCAATAACACTTATATGGTGGATTTCTTTCGATATAACGGGACTCAGTATTTGTGGTTCAATAGGATAACAACTGGCGCGCCTTCAACAGGTGCCATCAAGATTTTCAAAATAACGAGTGATAGGAAGTATATGGTTTCTGTTGCTCCGCATGAGGTTATAACTAGCCGAAAGGTCATCGAGCTCAAGCTTTTACAAAGGCTTGTTTTAAGCAAATAAAAGTAGTCTGTTCGGATTGGCGTTGATATAGGAAGCAAAACAGTTTATAGTGTCAGGTGTTCGAAAACTGTGTGTTTTCAACGATCTGCCGAAAAATTGCTATATGACCGTTCCTGGGTTGAATTGTACTTAATGCATCTATGGCTTTATGCTATAAAATAATTCGATTTGCATAAAAGAACTTATTCCCGGCCCTTACCCCCTTCCCACCGTCATTTTTCACCCTCCTCCGCCAACACCACCTACACCACCAACACCGCCAACATAGACACCACCAGCGACAACATAGACACCACCAACGACAACATAGACACCACCAACGACAACATAGATATCTGAAATTACTTTCTCACCTTGCCTTAACTTAGAAAGCATGGACAATCGGAGATGCAAAGATTTTTGCCAACAATAATGCAGCGCGTGCTCAATAACAATTGAAAACTGCACTTCGTGTTCATCGTTTTACTATATTTCCTAAAGCAACAAATGCGCCTTATAGCCTTACTTATTAGCTTTCAAAAACTTATACGGACTGTTATCGATTCTACGCCCCCGTAAAATAAAGATAATATTTCTGCTCATAGGCGACTATGTTTATTATGGATATCAAAATAATGACTACAAAGGCATAATGCAAGAAATCTTGGAATTTGCGCGATTTATAGATTCGACAAAGGATTAAATGAATCTATATAGCGATGCATTCCTTGCAAGCATGAAAGAAAAATTGAAATTCTATAACGACAGGGCAAACTTGAAGTATATATGGCTGACGAGAGTTGGGGATTCAATTCCTCAAAGTGCATTGGACTATCTATTTCAAGTCTTGCCCATCGCGCTCATTCAATTCATTATTATCAAATGCCTCTTTAAACTAACGTTCAACTATGCCATTAGTAAGTACCTGCGAGCAATGTCCTTCAATGGTTGTTTGTTTATTATGCTCTTTGAGGATAATATCGGAGAAATGATTTTTCTAGGGTTTCGACAGTTTAACAACTTCTTCTACCACTTTGAGTTTATAGAAAAGATTTACTCTGCTATCTCAGTCATTCTGTTCTTTTTCTTCTTTCTCTTCGCACTCGTCGCCTACCAACTGCTCTACGAGGAATACGGAGTACATTTTAAATATCTTTTGCACAACTTACTCAGAATTGGCCCTTGCTCCATTATAATGACAATTCTATTCGGAATCCGACCCCTGCTTCGGGGAACTATCAATGCCTTCCATGCAGATAATATACTGCAGTTAGTTCTCCTAAGCGGCCTCGATTCGATGGTCTTACTGATGATCTGCTACTATGAGTTCAAATTCGCAATTTTTAAAGGAAAATTTGCCCTTATATTTCTAAGCATTTGCCTGTTCTTATCGACTCCTTTAAACATTCTCCTTTATGCAAATGCTAAATACCAAGGCGATGCATTGCTCTTCCCATTGATTGATGATGGGATAGCAATGATTGTCTACATTCAAACAGGGAGCATCATATTGTCAACTATACTGATCTTTTTTGAGTTCGGTCAATGCCAAAAACCTATAAAACAATCATAAGATTCAGCAAAGAGCAACTAAAACAGAGGCCAATAAGCCATGAAAGATGAAAACATTATCACAAATCTCGTGAATCAAAGCAATTGCAATATGGACAACAATGAAATATTAGAGCCTATCTCAAAATCAGGAAAATAGTAGGCAATCCAGAAAACTAAAATCAAATTGTAACTCATAACCCGTTAAATAATAAAAATGATAAAGACAAAGCTTAAATAAATAAGGCCGAAAAAACCTCAAAACTAAAACTAAAAGGAAAAGGAAAATAATATTGGCCATTTCGATAAATCCAATCAAAATAAAACTAACAGCAGAAGATTAACTAAAAGCCAGACAAGTGAAATAGAATTGAAGAAATCATAAATAAAAGCCAAACGAAATTCAAAAATAAAACAACCCCGAGGAATTAATCCCGTAAGACTATAAATAATATTTTATCCAGTCTAAGAGAGATTTTCACAATAGATGGAAACATAGTAGAGTTGATGATGCATACAAATTATTCATGATTTCTGATTATGATTTAGAGTAGTTAACATTGTTTTATCTACGACGTTAACGAACTCTGACCAAATGAGTAAATTTTCATGATCTCTTCATCCATTTTCACAGAATTGTTCACAGAATTGTCATCATATCTGAAAAAGGTCGTAGCGGTCGTCGTCATCGGGTCGGGCAAATTATTATCTGAAATGATATTATTCTGGTTCGTGTATAATGCCACAGATTGCGGGCTAGCCCATAAATGATGACGTAAACTATATGTATAATATGATGACGCACATTATATAACATAGCCTATAATCATACAATGATAGGAAACATTAACCATAAAGACACCCACGATGCCTAAGTTCAATCCTACTTCACCTCAATGAAGAAATCTAAATCCTACAACTACCGCATGTAAATCGCCAAGATCCTAGGTACCCAATCCGATTACCATAGGCAAAATGTATTAAAAAAACTACTCCTATTCCGATGGCGTACCCTTCTCCCATACCATAGATATTCACTCGCATCTATAAACTGATTTCGGACTCCACTGACAAGGAGTAACGCAAGATAGGCTTAATAGTGCTAAAGCAGCTTGCTTTGAAGATGCAAGGGTCAGCCAGATCAGCATTCATCAATAAGTTTCATAGTCCTGTCTTCAAGCTATTCTAAAACAACATCGACGAGAACCTCATCGAGCTGATTTAAGATGCATACTCGGTTATCTTGGAGATCGGAGGCAATAAGAATGATTCGGTGGTGGAGTCTGATCTGAACAATAGCCTTTTGCTACTCCGCAACAACAGCAAAGATGTACGTAAAATGAGCGCATATTCTGCAATCCGTTTATTGGTGAGTAACTCCCCATACTTAATCTTCAAGAAGCTTCTCCAAAAGAACAACGAGAATGCCGACAATCTCTCAGTCTTGATAAATGCCTCAAAATCGAAGAACATCAAAGTGCGTTAATCATACCTTAAGTTCCTGTCTGGCTACATCGAATATGCTTCAGAGAAGAAAGACCGTATATAAACATCTAAATAATATAGATTCGTACCAAGAACACACAATTAATCGGTTTATAGACACATCCTCATATTCAGTTCCAACTGAGACCATAAACAACGAAAACGGACAGAACAGTGAGTAGACTATACATCTGCATCTTGAAACACTTCGGATATTCCTGGAATTCATGCGGCCAATAATACCGACCGGAAGGATAAAAGAGTTCACACTATATACACTATAAAAAATGTCGACTAATAAAAGTATTTGTTGTGGATAACATAGGTCTGATAATTCAGCAAAGTTTGATCAAGTTGATACCATTTATCGTTGAGGCAGGCAATTGCAGTAGCATCTATCCGCATATAAATGCGAATAGTGAAGCCACCAATAATAAGAGCAATATTATCAGATAAACATTAGAGTATCTAAGATCGATCAAAGGTAAGGATTAAGTCCTCGCTCAATGTGCCATCAACTAGATACTAGTCAAATTGAAAGGAGAACTGATTAACCTAGATATTGACAAAGTGTTGAAGCCATTGCTAAATGACATTATTGACAGTTTGAAAGTGCTCTCTTCTAAGCCATTGACCAAAATAACAGAGAATAACAATGCTCTTACCATATGCATCGCCACCGCCATTGCTTCATCGAAAAGCACTCTCAGAACAGCTGTAACCACAACAACAACAACAACAGCAACCAACAACTCTCTTGTCATTGGTGCGGATAGTAGCAATAATATCAGCAAAAAACTCAACATCAATCCTATTCAGATTATTGTGTTTGTTGAGGAATATCTAATTGAAGAAAAAGTGGAGACTTTAATGGTTATTTTATTGGCGTTTATTAATGCGAACAAAGACACTTCGAATCGACGGAGCCAAAGTAAAATCAAAATTAAAACAAAAACAAATTCAAACAATATAAATAAGACGATGACCAAAGCTACAAATGTAAACAAAGTATTCAGTGCTGAGCAATTGCTGACATTATAGTAAGTTAATTCATTGGTTTCTTCATGTTTGTTGCTTTCCCTCACAAAGAAAACTCTCAAGCTTGTGCATTAGGTTTCTAAAAGGAATATTCATGGCTTAGGAATGGCCTCAGAAACCAAGCTCATGATGCTTATATCTAAGATATTGGTCGGCACAGGCAGAAAAGTAGTAAGCACCAAATAGCATACTGAATAACTGAAATAGTTTCTGTAGAAGCTCTAAAAAACAACAATAAACGAAACCGAAGAAAATAAAGTGCGAGCAATCGAAGCACTTTCGCTTTTCAAATTCCGGTAAGCATTCAAAGGATTCGTGGTCATCTTCCTAAAAGAGAAAGTGCTGAAGAATTACTTAGAGTGGGGTAAAGGCATGCTGAAGTGCGCGGCCGTCGAAGCAGCATTCAATCTCTACACCAAAATGAATGACACAATCGCATAGAACCAAATGATGGAGATACTCGACCAGCTGATTAGGGTTGGCATGACTGACACTGAGGATTATGTGAGATATCGGGTGTTCTCGCTTCTGCATACCAACATCGAGAAACTTTAGAATTTCTATCGCTTTATCCTGCATCCTCATTTGCTCATACATCTGTTCCAGGCTACAGAAGATTTCAATGAGTAGCTACGGCTTTTGGCTCTATAGTGTTTGACTGCTTTGTATAAGAAGAACCCTTCTCCACAAATAATCCCATTTCTGAAGAAGTTTCTTTACAACATTCTCTGCTCGCTGTCAAACACAAACTTCAAGGATTACCCAGAAAAGAGTTACCTAATAAAGTCAGTAGCCTTGCTCATTGAACAAGCCCCCTCTATCATCGAGAACCATATATAGATGATTCTAGAGAGCATTCTCGGCTATCTCGAAGACCGCAAGAACTACGAAGGCCTTGAAATTTTGTTCTTCCGTGCATTTGAGGTCATAATCCAGCAGCATCCACATAAGGCTGTTCTGTATATCCGGGAAATATGCAAGAATATTGTGTATGCCCTGACAGACAAATTGGATATCAAGAAGAGATCATATGCTCTGCGTCTACTGAGTGCTCTGGTGCAAAGTTGTGGATATGTGGTTATTCCGTACTTTTAGGTGCCTGAGCTGTTGGACAGTTTGATCTACTTGCTGAAAAGTGAAATAGGAAATGCTTCGAGGATTAATATTATTAGGATTATTGGGGGATTTGGTGCCATAGATCAGCAGAAGTTTCATAAGATACAAAATATACTTTCGTTGGCTTAATGCAATACTGGGTCTATGTCGAGTGTGGGTACGACTGGTATGTGGGCTCCTCCATGTACTCCTGTTTGCACTCCTATTTGCACTCCTGTTTACAATTCTGTTTGCAATCCGAATATGTGTACCCCTGCTTGTACTCAAAGTGTGTGTACTCCTGCTTGTACTCAAAGTGTGTGTACTCCTGCTTGTACTCCTGCTTGCACTCCTGTGTGTACTTCTGCTTGCACTCCGGAGGTCTGCACCCCCAGCATTTGCACTCCAAGCACATGCATCACAAAATCAAACCTGCAATAAATTAAAATTCCTGTTCCCTCCGAACCAACAACAACAACAACAACACAAATTCATCTCAATATCAGATGCTAAGCGAAAGAGGCTTCACATTTAACTTCCTAAAATGGAGACAATAACTCTAATATTTAAAGAGCAGCGACAACCACCAGAAATAGTTGAGGAAATATTGTGATGAAATCATGATGCTCTAAACGAGGACTAATCGCAGTCTCCTGATATTGGAGATGGAGGAATAGCTTGGGATGGGGAAAGGGTATAGCAATAGTGGAAATTAGTATAACAACAATTTTAACAATAACTATAACAATAATTATAACAATTATGGTGATGGCGCAAATCTTTACAATAATGGAAATGGATACAATAATGGAAATAGATACAACAATAATAATCATATTGCAAATAATGAAAGGAATGCAGGAAATGCACTGCCAAATTATGTAAATCTCATAACTTCCAATAATCTCAATAGCTTTCACAATTATTTCCTTAATAACCCACATATTGCAAGTAATACCAATAATAGCAATCGGTCCATAATTTCGAAAGCAACAGGCAGGAACAATATGAATAGTATGAATAATATGAACAGTATGGGCAATCATAGTAATGTGAACAAACATTGCCATAGTCATAGTCATAGTCATTGCAGTAACCAAAGCCATAACCATTGTAGAAACAAAAGCCACAGCCACGACCATAGCCAAAGCCACAGCCATAACCACAACCACAGCCATAACCATAACCTTTGCAATATCCATTGCCACAATCCGAATCATAACCTCAACCCAATCCACAACCACAACCAAAACAATAACAGCCCCCCAGAACAGCCCCCTAACCCCAAAAAATCCTTCCAAATCCTCTAAGTTTCCTCCCTCTAAAAATTCAACCTCTACATAATAAAATGCCTGATCTCCATCATAACCGACACTTTCCTAACATAGAAAATCCAACTAACCTTCGATGTCCTCTCCCAGGTCTTCTAACTTCTTCATCATGAACTCGAGCCATCCCTCCCCATATTGATCCCTCTGCTCTTGACACTCTCCCCCGAACAACAAGCAATCGAGCTCATAATAGTGGTATCAAATCAATGCAATATAACCCCATTTCTGGATGAACTTATCGAATACATACTAAAAAGCAAGAACTGTACTCCTGAGACACTGACAGATTTCCTTTAGATTATTTCTTGCCAATACTCTAACAAAGCAGCATTGGAGACTTCAATCCCTTCAATCATCAATAAGCTATATACAATCTCCTGCTAGGATTAGAATCGGAACATTAAACTGCAGGTCAAGATACTGATCATCTACCGGAATTTGAAGGAGCTGCTGGAGCCACATCTTCCCCAAATTATGCCCATTCTCCTTTAAAAGTATCTCTCCACCAACAACAATAAGAATGATGAAGCAACTAGGACCTGCATCTAGCTCATCCTGTCCTTGATTCGGACTTGTAGGTCTATGGTGCAATACTTATCAGAGATTGTCGCAAAGTTTGTGAAAGTTTTAGAGTTGTGCAAATCAAGCAAAATGTCAAATTCTTCCTCGCATCTGTTAGGCCTGATTATGGATAATGCACAGGGTTCTTTTGCGAGTTCAGCTTCCAATAACGGCTAATCATAGACTTGCTTGCACATAAACTGCCGACCATGCCTCCGTAACAAAATTGGCAATTGTTTCGTGTTGTTTATTATCACCTACCAGAATGAGTTTATGGTGTACTTGCCGATAGTCCACCAAGCGATGATTGCATAGAAACATGAGCTATATGAGAAATCATTGCATTACTTGGAGAACTGCTACTATGGGAACATATATGATCAATTCACAGCGGATTAGCTTGAACGTTTGATTGTCCCAGATGCCAGAGAGCGGGATAATCGTCTGCAGCACTCACAGCCTCTCTCTCGTTACTAGCTAACACCTAAGCTGATTAAGAAAATTGAAGGTACTTAAGAATTGGTGCATTAATTCGATGTCATTAATAAGAAGTATATAGAGTAGGATTGGATTTAGTGGCTGAGGAAGATATCTGTGCTTATGCTTAAGAAATCGCCGAATATTATACTACGAACTTGCTCAGATTTGGGGGATGGTTACCCTGAGCTCTCTCTGTAGCTATTCAATATATCATTTTATTGGCTTTGGGAAATACTATCGGATTATCAAAAAAAGTAACTACTGACCCATGTTAAGAATATCCTCGCCCTATAACCTCAGCCAGCACACATTCTAATCCGGAAAACATTGCTAAATCTCTGCGAGTTTATGATGCGCAAGAAATGCCCACTGTAAATTCCATCGAAGCTACTGAGTAAGTGTTCTTATGAGTCCTCAGCATACGCTAAGACGCTTTTCTACAAATAGGCATAATTCTAATCTGACTTAGCAATAACAACGTCAGCGAACAAATAGTCTCTGCTGTCTGATCTGATTGAGATCTATATGAAACTTGGGCAGAGTGACAATGCGTAAGGACTGTTGAAGATTGCGGAGAATGCGGGGATTTAGTGTGAGTTGTCATGGTACGAGAAGCTGAGTAAATATGAGAAGGCTTATGAAATGTACAGTGAGAGGATGAACAATTGCATGAAGATAAAGTGCGAGTAGTTAAAAAACAATGAGGATAAGATTTTGAGGAATATGGTAGTATAACATCAACAATAGTAAACTGTATCTCTCATTTCCACTTCTGCAAACAAACTGCAGAAACTACTTATCTCAGAATCCAAAGAATATCTCAACCTCTTCGTCAGTAAGTTAAAATGCTTGCGCTACATAAATGAGTAAAAGTTCTTGGATGAACTTGAATAAAATGAGGATTTTCTCTTTGGTAACCCTGAACTCTCTGTGATTGCATGCCAATGCTACACTAATCTGGAATAATGGTAGAAACTTGAGGATTGGCATCATTATATCCCCGAAAAACAAGAGCAATAAAAAATATTTCAATCTGCTATCTTAGCCATCTTGAATAATAACCTTGAAACTGCTACGGCTCATATCGAATAAAACAGGAAAGCTATTTTTAATCAGATATCGGAATTAATTGCATTTTCGAGCTCGACGACCTCCTTTTTGAAAATTTTGAAAGCTCAGAGACTATGCTAATTGGAGGAAATTATATAGATTAAAAAAATGGAGGAAGTGTTGAGTAATTCGGAGTATTGGAATTATATTAATAATGGAGGAAGATCGAATAGTGGGTATGACATGTTTGAAGGGAAAAGTGAGAAGTCGAGAAGTATTAACTACTTGGAGGGAGAGAGTTTGGGGGAGGGCTTATCTGAGTATTATATAAGCCTTGGCCGCTAGCATAACAAAAAAGTCGAAAAGATAAAGAATGTGTGGTCAGATCGATTGCAAGGTTGCCCTAAAAAATAATAAATATGGAGTAAATTTGTACCGATCCGCAGCCTTCTCTTCCGTAAATTATAATACTTCTAATTTTATTACGAATTTTGTGAAATTTGTATAGAAAACAACAAATGCACGCATGCGAGAAACTGCTCCATTAATTTAAAAGCTAATTAGAACTAAATATAAAATACCCAAACTAACACTATCTGAACACAAACAACAACAACTAAAATCATAGCAATAATAACTAACACAACAATAAAGCACATATCTTAGATTGTATCTAACTGCTCTAAATAAAAATAAGCTTTGCTCAGGGTATCATTCAAGATCAGGAGCAAATTGCAAACATCGTCAATTTTCTCCGAACTAAGAATATTTCAGCTACTAAAAAGAGCAAAGTTTACTATCATTGCATTAAAAAACTATAATAGCTATTTTAAATTAATGCGCCTCTTCCTTTAAATCCTGTTTCTTATGCATATAACTCACAAAAATTAACCAACATAAAAAAAGTAATCGAACTCTATGAGTAATCAGCCCAAGTTTTCACATCATAGCTCCAGTTACAATAGCTCGCTAAGATCTATTTAAAGTTTGTTGATCATAGTGTGAATCCAGTTGTCAATATAATAATGGCATTGAAGGCTTATATGAGAATATTGAAGACTTGCCAATTTGATAATTCACATTTCTTAGAAAGCTGCTTGAAAATATTCTCGATTTTGTTGAAGTATAGCAACTCGTCGGTTTAGGTTTGTGAGGAGTTTTTGAGGATTTATGAGGAAGTGCCGATGGAAGTCTGGACCAATGTTATACCACAGATGATCGCGCATTTGCATGAATAAACTGAATAAAATTCGAATGACAAAAGCATCGAGAGTAACATCTACGGACATGGCGCTCCTAAAAAGACATCAAATTTCACAAGAATAATAAAGTAGCTACTCCTAAAAATCGGGCTAAAATACCCATAAACAGTCCTCTACTGCCTAAACTTCTCAATGCGTAGCAAAATCCCCTAAAGAATCCGCCCTGCTCAATAAATTCTCTCAATCATCAACGAACACCATTATGAGTTGTGCGAAGAGATCCGCGTGATTTCCTACTAGCTTTCGAATGCAGCCATAAAACTGAAGGAGTACTGGTACGACTCAATAGAAAGTGCCTGGGGAATATACTCCCAGAATAAAAATGCCAAATAAGTAATAATCCTCCTGAAAAGTCTCAAAGAGTAAATATACTCAAGATACTCGACGAATAGCGAACTGGCATTTCATCAAGAATACGGTCAAGACATTAAGTAAGGATACTACTGGCTCGCTCAGTATGAGGCATCTGACTCCAAGAATATGCTCTGTCTCTCACAAGCATTCGAAATATTCATCCAAGTCTATCTGAGGATCAAGTAGTCATTTGAGAATCTGAAGAAGATCTACTTGATAAATGTTGCCCCGAATTTGATTACAAGTCGGAAGTATTATTCATCGATCCCAGGGATGTATAAGCCGAATACCAAGTCGATTAGGATTAGCAGCTTTAACAACTAGCTTACTGTCTTGCAGTCTAAGCAGAGACCTCGTAAGCTCACAATATTCGGCACTGATGCCAAATAGTATAACTTCTTACTGAAAGGCAGAGAAGACATACGTCTAGATGAGCGGGTCATGCAGTTCTTCGGTCTCATAAACAAACTGCTCTAAAAATAAAGATAGTCACTCCAGCAGAATCTGAAAATATAACGATACTCGATTATACCTTTAACTGTCAATACTGGGTTGATCGGTTGGGTCGAAAACTGTGACACCCTGAACGAACTAATAAAATAGCATCGTTCTTAAAATAAAATCAGAATGTTTGTCGAGAGGTAAATCTACGAAAGGATATCCCCACAGTACGCATTCTTGCCGATGATGAATCGTTTATAAATATTCCTGGCTGCCCAGTAGTCGACACAAGGTAAAGATCTTCAGAACATGTTCTGGTATAATTCGCCATCTGCTGAGTAATGGGTTGAGCGAAGACACACCTACACGGCCAGTCTTGCAACTATGTCAATGGTGGGCTATATCCTAGGACTTGGCGATCGCCATCCCTCAAACATAATGATCAACAAAAAGACGGGGAAAATAGTCCATATAGATTTTGGAGATTGTTTCGAAGTTGCAATGCTTAGAGATAAATTCCCATAGAAAATACCATTTCGATTGACACGGATGCTTAGGAATGTGATGGGTATTGTGGGTATTTACGGGCTGTATAAGATTACGTGTGAGAATGTTATGAAGATACTTAGAAACAATAAGGAAAGTTTGTTGTCGGTTTTGGAAACATTTGTGCATGATCCGATACTTAGTTGGAGGATTATAAATGATAAGAAAAATGAGGCAAATGTAAATACGACAACTGCAACTAAGAATGCGACTACAGCTACAACTACAGCTATAACTACAGCTACAACTACAGCTACAACTACAGCTACAACTACAGCTACAACTACAACTACGAATAAGACTGCAATTACGAATAAGACTGCAATTACGATTACAGACAAGAACGAAGATAAATAGAAAACAGCAATCCCAACAACAATAACAACAGCAGCCATCGACATCCAAAATGATAAAATACAACAACAGCATCAGCAAATGATAGGAAGTATCATGTAAGCATTAGGGTAGGCTATATAAAATAGAAACGGAGATGACAATAACAACAACAAATATAATAATGTGAATAGGTATAAGGATGGTCAGAAGGTCAACCCTGTTAATGTCATCGGAAAGCATAAGCAATACCATTTGAGCATATACCCGGAGAAGATTAATGAGAAGGCAATATATGCATTGGTGAGGATCGAGAAGAAGTTATAAGGGATTGACTGGAACGAATAGGTTTAAGGCAGTATTGGCAGTATCGGAAATAACAGTAACAATAAGAACAGCAATAATAGTAAGAGCAATTATAGTAAGAATAATAAAGATGCAGATAGTAATAACAAAAGGAAGAGTGATAATAGTGACGATGCGGATAAAAGTTCGTTAGCAAAGACCAAAAAAGCAGATAAAGCATAATAACACAACGACTATAATAGAACTGGTGAAATGAGCGCGCAATAACAAGTCTAAAGGTTAATTTTATAGGCTATTTCTCCTGAAAATATATGTCAGAGTTGGCCAGGTTGGTGTCCCTATTGGTGATCATCCTCATTCATTATATATCTGCTATCTGTGTATGCATATCTAAATATGTATGCGTGTGTATATTTGTATGTATCAAATTATATGTATAAATTGCCATCAGAACACCGTAAGAACACCATAAGAACAGCATACAAACAGCATAAAGAATGATATCAACAGACACAAGCAGGATAACTCACATAAATTTATTTCACCTACTTAATTATTTTGCCCACTCTCGTCGAATACACAAACCAAAGATGATACGACCCTGCGCAGAGATTATTAATCGGGAGGTTATACACTTGAGAGCTCTTTTTGTCAATTAACATCTTCGTCAGTATTTACGCCTGGAATGGGTAATGAATCTCGAGGAAAGTTCCACAACCTATAGCAACAGTCCATGCAACATTGCATTGTATAATTATTGGTTTCTGCGGGAATGCTATCCAGAGATTTTTAATTGCATTATACCCTCGGATTTAGTCATTTTTGTTCTAGTTATCTGCCATTTAGATTTCGTTGTTTTCTGAATGCGAGAGTAATATTTCGTAGGCTTTGTTCAGTTCAATACGATATCCCCCTATTTTACTAAGCTAATTCGAGTAAAGAGACCTTATAGTGGACTAGTTCGTAATCTTTGAAGCGTCTAAATATGGGGAAATCAAAGAGCAATTGAATTTAGCAGAAGATGCATTAATTGGGGTATAGTTTTCAGGAGAACATAATGGGGTTTGGCATTGAGACGAGAAAACTTACGGGGAGAGATGAATGAATAAGAGTAATGCAATTGAATGGAAGATCATCGAATAATAATGCTGTCACAATTATATTATTTCAGTTCATTTTTTAATGGTTTAATGGCTTAATGGTTTAATGACAGAGTAAGTTTGATACTGTATAAATAAATAAATGGCATTTATACTGTATAAATAAATAAATGGCATTTCAATCTACACCCTCTTTTTAATTAATTAATAAAGACCTTTATAATTGAATGCCGGCTTGCATTTTATACAAATGTAACTTTCTCCTAAATAAAGAAACTGCTTGATTTAAGCTTATAATTTATTGTGATAAATAATCATAAATATCTTGAAATGTCAAAGGATTAAACAGATACTCATTTGAGGTATGGACAGGGTATTCTTTTGAAGGGATACAAACCAGAAAAGGACCCACTTTAGGGCATCTTAACTGTGAAAGGTTTTGCAGATACAAAAGGCCGATACTAAACGGTCGAGGATATCCTATTCTTCAAAAACTATAGGAATGGAATATTTGAATTTTTGCCGGCCGGAAACTTCGAAATCAATGACTAATTGCACAAGCTTACGGAGAAGGTTGTTGACACATAGGCCGAATAAATCAAAAGGAATAAACTGATTCAAAACCTAACTCCTCGCTCACAATCCTAAAAGAACCAGTTCGATTTGACAATCAAAAGGTATAAACATATGTATATTGTTAGCAAGAAGAAATCAACCATCAAATTTGGTGATTACATAATTTTGAGACATGTGGACTCAGATACTTATCTCTCAGGGACAATTAGACCATCTGAAGGATCAAATGGAGCATTCTCAGTTGAAGTCAGTAAGAAACTGTCTCGATTCCTCATTTTTCAGATACTACCATATCGTTCCTTTTAGTCTGAATCGATGGAGATTCCTTTTTCGTCCCCAGTTTTGATCAAGAATATAGCAAATAATGGCTATCTAACTTTCGAAAAAGTTGGTATGCCTCTCGGGGAAGATGAAATGCGTAAATAATCTAATAATATTTTAGATAAATTTATTTAGAGGAAGCCGACCTAATCTGATGACTCGTATCGAATCCCTGTTAAAACGGATTCACAGTTTTCTAAGAAATATTAGTTGGTTACACACTTTGCTGATCTTACAATATTTGAATAAACTGCACCAATGCCCTGGGTCTTTCAAATTCACTTCAAAGATGTAGATAATGATTCTTTAGTGCAGCATGACATCGTTTATCTCCAACACACCCAAAAGTATTATATTCTTATATTTTTAGTCATGGTATACTCTCTGCTATCGGCCAAAACATTGTGCTAAAATAATGCAAGTAAGAGTCAAATGAAGGGCTACCCTTCTATGATTCTTTATGGGAGATTGAAAAACACAATTCAACAAATCGAGCCTATATTCTGAGACACTTGATGTCTGGCATGACAATGGGGATTCTAAACAATGATCGAGATGAACCATCTGAGCCGGTTCTTATTGACATATCGGCAGGAAAGTAAGGTTAGCTAGGAGTTGTGGAATTGAAACTGGCAAAGAAATAAGGCGGCATTATCAATAGTGAATCATATGTGAATATCGCATGGGGCTAATTCACAATCGATATATCAAAGGAGTAATAAGTGTAAGAAAATTTGCTCGCGTGTTCAATGAAATACGACGAAGTCATCAGTCGGAAATACATGAAGAAATTGGCCAAAAGGTAAGTGGAGTATGAAGTTAAAAAATTGAAATTCACGGAAGATATATCCAAACACTGTTTCATCATACAATAAATTGACGATGACCTCAAAAAATAACTGCTATTTGCCCTGTCATTTCATTCGACGATTATCAATCTGAAAGAAGATCTGCAATGGGGAGCCGTAGAAGCAACTAAGAAGATTTCGTACATCAGAATGATGAGAGTGACATAAAAAATAGCTGAAATCATAGATTTTTTAAAGTAAACCGATAGCTCCAACCCCTAAAAATAATTCATTCTTCCTTCCATGAAAAGGCAATTGATCTGCAAGGACCTTGGACTAAGCTAACTCTTATTCGAACTGTTATTCTTTATGAGAGAGAACATGTATGAGGATATCTTCAAATAGAAAGCAAACTAACATTAGAAATTCGCAGAAATGTACGAAACAATCTACGAAGTAATCATAAACCTAATAATGAATAACCGAACATTTAAGATACATGTGTCACAATGGATAATGTTCATATTGGAGGATGTGATTGAGAAGAATTAAGATATATACTTCAGAACTTTGATGGAGCTGCTGAAAGATAATAACTTTTTCGTTGAGAATTTTGTCAGCGAATAACTAATTACACTCTTAGTAGAAAAGATGTTCAAGGGCAAGTAGCATAAGTAATTTCAGGAAAAGAAATATATTGAAATACTTCGTTCATTCTGTATATGTGGTTAAACTATCATCTCGCAGAACCAAGCCCTCATCCTCCACTCATTCATCGAAAAGCTAAAGGTTATTCCCCAGGGTTATGTCTACCAACTAAAACTAATACTCAGAGACGAGAAAGTTTATTGTTTAGCAGCCCTTGATAAGAAGAAGATAAAATAGTATGAATTTGAATAGTTTCAATTGATCTGTCAAAGTGTCGATGAGAATTAACATCCTGTGTATCCATTGAGTTGGTAGTTCTATACTTCGTATTTGAATTTGTTGACAGATTTGGCGCAAGGTCGTGTAAAGTAAGTCGAGCACTTCATGTTGAATTAGCTGCCATTGGATATGATGACTGTCCTCTATGAGAAGTATTAGTTGAACTCGCTGGAGGTGCCGGTTTTGAAGGTATTTCATTATTTGTACTTTTAAAATTAAAACTTCTACCCAATGGAAAAGGAGAATCGAATCATAACATATCAATCGATCTAATAATCTGAGATAGTCGTCAATCATTTCAAGACCGAAGTGTCACCTTGGGAAACACTCTCTCGAGTTCTTTAGAAGATACTTGTGAAATTGAGTTAAGCAGAGCCCATCCTCCCGTAATTCCATCTCAAAAACAATGTCTTATACGCACTACTCTGCATCACCCGCTAAACATTGAACTTAGGCTTTTGGTAGAAGAAGGAAGATCTCTAAAAAATATACCAAAATATCCGTAATATTCTAAGGCCACATGAACTGATCAACTACGAATAGGCCATCAAAATCAAACATTAAAATACTCTTATGATTTTATGCAAGGTATAATGTGTCAATATCATCGATCTCATTATCCATCAGGACATGGAGGGGTTGGGGTTGGGGTTGGGGTTGGGGTTGGGGTTGGGGTTGGGGTTGGGGTTGGGATAGAACTTTTCAATTTAAGTTGCGAAGCTGTTGTAAGTGCCCTAAAACACAGAATTTGCAGATTTGTTTTTAGATAGTTACCGCAAAGATTTAGAGTAGTATGAGAATATTGTGAAACCTGACATATATGAGCAGATTCTCGAGTTAGCAAAGTACAAGAATGCAGAGCTCACCAAAAAGGGTTTAAACATTTTCCAAAAGGTGTTTGAATCCGAGAAGAACCGCCTATAAAGATTCTACAACCAATCCTACATCTGCGAAGATAATCAAATAGCTTTTTCGAAATATTTAGGCAATCTCCGCAACAAGTTCTTCACATTGGAAGACTTCAACACTCCGAGTGTAACATACTAAAGCCAATCGAACAATTACTTCCCGATTTATCAGGAAGGTGTTGGGGTGATGCAGGATCTCTATCTCATTAACTAGCTCATGAAGAATTAAAAGTAACTAGATAAGCTGTCAGAAATTGAGGATATTGATAAATCGAAGACATATCATAACTTATCGTCGGTAAACTTACTGAATTTTACAAACGAAAGAAAAAGCAGCAATCTGACAAAACAGAAATTAGTAACCGCAACAAACATACATATGAAAGTGCTTATATACATAAAAAATTGCACATCTGTGCCATAATCGGAGCTGGCTTCGAAACTGCTGCATTTATGCTACAAGTTTTTAGTGGGACTCGTATAGAACCATCAATAGATAAAACTATAAATGGTGCAATATTTGCCTCTATTCATGAACCACCTGAATCGCAACATCGGCGCCCTCGACATCTTAAAGGAGATGTACGACAATAATAAAAACATGCTATACAATGAGAATGAAATCGTCAAGCTAATCAAAAGGATTTGCGATATCGTCGAAAGCGAGCCTGAAGATACATTCTATCGTGCAAAACTTGTAGACTTCCTACGATACTTGATCTACCTCAATAATAAGCCACTCAAGAATAACCAGATTCTGATCTTAAAGCTGATGCAAGATGACGACTTCACTAAAATTATCAAAAAACCAACCCCTGAACTGATCGAGTAGCTCGTTGCATAGTATCATTAGAAAAATGGGAAAGATTGGGAATTCCCGAGTGACTTTGTTGTGTGTTCTCCCGAGCTTACATATCTGACAACTTACTTCCAAATTCTAACTTCGTTGGTGGATCAGAATAATAGTGTTAATGCTGGCAAGCTGCAGAGAAATTATACATTCTACATACTTATTTAAATGTGTAAATCTGCTGGAAATTGCTTCTTTTTGAAGAGAAATATTCGAGCCGTGTTAAATCGGATGTATTACTTTCTGCCTGGCACCGATGCTTATTTGAGTCAAATTCTGAATGATGACATACAACTAATAATTGGAGATTTAGACTGTATCATCGCAATGAAACACCGTAAGGATTACGATCGGATTTAGTAGCTTAAATTCGAGAATCCAGTCAGATTTTCTTTCCTGGAAACTTATACATATTTGAACTTGGAGGAAGTGCTCTTCAGTTTGAACTCAATTTTGAACACAACAGAGCTTTTCAATTTAATTGTCAAATATTTAAAGACTGTGTCAGCCAGCAACATGGATACCTGCCTGAATTTTATCAAAATAGCCGAGAGATTGGGTTGGATCCGCAAGTACTTTACCAGTAAGAAGAATGTGGCGACTACTGCTCTTGCTAAATTCCTGCAATCTCGTATTAAAATACTGTTGAGCAATTTGCCCTTTGAAGTCTATCGTGAAGGCATCAAATCATAAGTTCAAGAGGACGATGAAGAGAGCGTCAAGAAGTATCAAGATTTTATTATCGCCAAGATAATGTCGGGAAATATCGGCCAATTCTATGAGAATAATTCCTACCAATCAGCGAAGCCATTGACGTTTTTATTGGCCGATCTGTAACCCTAAGAAAAACAGAAGAAATAAGCCGATTGGTCAAAATTGCATGACAAGCTCCGCGAGATCTTCACAAGGAAGAAGATATAATTCGAGTCCTTAGACCAAGAGATAAAGTACAAGATGGATAAGATTGTGTCAGGTCTCAAAATGGCACGCTCGATAAAATAGAAACTAATCAAATCCTTCGAAGTTATGTTATTCTCGACCACACAAAATTAAACTGAACTGCTTGACTTCCTCTCGATTCTGATTCAGATCAATAATTAGGATCCGGAGCTACTTGATGAAGAACAGAAGATCTTCATCCTCAAAATACTCACAGGTATATTCGAGAACACGAACAGTCCAATAATTAGTAACTCTCCTTAGGAATAATCATCGCCAAAATAACATAAATAAATCGATGAATGGTAAGCATAAGACTGGTAATCCAGGTAAGTGTAAATCCAGACCATGCAGATGATGTTCAAGAAATACGGAGTGGGGGAGTTCATTACAACATTGGCCAAAGGTAATATTTGCTAAAACATCAAACTAGCGAACTATATGCTATTGTGCGGGATATCTTATTTGTTAGGAGGCAACAAACAGACTCAAAATGATCTGAGAGAGAAGCTCAACGAAGATAAAGACAATAAAGTGTTTAAGAATATCAAGGCGCTCATTGTTAAACTTGGGGGCTTGATACGAAAGTGTGTCGATGATGATAAGGCTCACGTTAACAAAGAAGATGAAGAATATATCGACGAGTTTCTACCGACAACAATAGACAATTATGATTTCTACGAAATATAAGAGAAGTATATAACTCGCAAGAATGTCGAAGAGCCACATTACATTGATTAGGCCTTATACTACCAATAATGCATCATTACCTACCGCCGTGCATTCAAGTTCATGCAGCTGCTCTGCGAGAACAATAACATAGATAACAAGAATTACATCAGGTAGCAGCCTTAGTCTGGAGAACCAATTGACTTCATAGAAATTGCTACTAAGTAATTACGAAATATCTTCCAGGTTCTTTGCACAGATATCGCATAGATTCCTATTTTCATTTTGGATTTCATTTTGGAGGTTACACAGATACCCGTTGCAGCCAACCAAGAAGCATTTATCAAATCTTCATTCTTTGAGGATTTGTGCCTACTGGACAACACGATGAAGAAATAAGGGGAGCTTGTTACTCGAGGCTTCAGTAATATGGAGCCCATTAACAGCCTCCTCCAGAAAAGTATACAGATCATACTGTCGAATCTCGAAGGAGGTGATTATGGCAATTTCAAGCTCTTAGACGAGAAGCTCGAGCAGGCATTCCTCGTGAAGTTACTGCAAAGGAAATGCGAATAGGCTTCGATTACGAACAAATAGTAATTTGATGCCTACATCTAAAACATTTGTGCGCCGCAGGAAAAATAAGTAGAGGATGAGAATGGTGTCAAGAAGAATGTGAGGACTGCTGAGACATCATTCGACGATAAAATGGGGTAGATACTTTAGATTATGATCATATTGATGAAGCTGAGGGATATCCTCCAATAGTCGTCGAAACTGTATAATTCTTATGAAAAGGAGAAGACTAAAGACGCTTAGAGTTCTACAAAACGCTGGGGGGAAGTATTTAATGCATTATAATCATGTTTAATGAAGATAGAAATATCTGATAATTCTGGCAAGCCCCAAAATGTGTATTTCCCAAAACTGCCAGTCTTTAATAGTCTCTCAGGTGGGCTCAGAGATTATGTGATGCTAAATGTAACGCGAGGCACGCATCGCTAAAAAATAATCTCATTGCTCGGATTCGTTTCAGGAATTAAATAAAAGATCTAAGAATCTTACTACTTCGAAAAATGCGAGAATCTCTCAGAAAATGACATGATTGACTCTTATGCCACTGCTTCACATATCTCCCTATTCCTGTGCTTGTTTATTGCTGTCTTTTATGAGATCTTCATCGAGAATGGGGGTGCTGAGTTCGGCACGACATTTTCGTTGGGCTTGGCTCGCTTTTTGATCAGCTTGGTGCAGTTTTACTATTCTGTGAAATACATTTATATTTGGTATAAGATCCGTATTTGGTATAAGCCCGAGCCTGTGAACAGAGAGAAGAAGGATATGGTTAACCTTGCAGAGCAGATACTACAGACTAATTTGGAAAATGAATCAGAAGTGGAACCAATTCAGAACTCAGAATAGCCAATTATTGCCTAAAAAAGCGGCATCCCAAAGGCCATTTGGGGCCATATCCGAGGCTATTTCGATATCGCATACACATACTACGAAAGCTAAGAGCCAAAATTCTATAATAGCAGCGATTTCTACAAAATATTCTTATTCGTGCTAGTCTCATTTATCAGTGCATTCATCTACCCCCCACTGATTTTTATCCACGCTCTTGACTATGTCTGCAACTCCCCAATTCTCGGCACAATCTTCCAAGCAATCGGCAAAGTAGCAAAGCCCTTATTGCTCGTAAGCATGATGGGCGTGGTCTTCACGTTCATATTCTGCACAGTAACACTCGGAAACTATGTGAAAGATCTCTACGCTGAAGCATCTGAGGATGAGATGTGCGATGGAATGATCGGCTGCATTTTGGGGTTGTTCGTTTCAGGGGTCATCGGGTAAACAATGTAAGATTTTGAAATAAAGAGGTTTACTTATGATACAATCTACTCAATATTCTTCGGGATGCTGTTTGGGAACATTGTTTCAGGGCTGATGTTGGATACTTTTGGGGAACTCAGAGAAGAGAACGAGTAGCTGATCAACGATAAATAAAACAGATGCTATATCTGTAACATTAAGAGAGAAGACCTCGAAAAGAAAGGCCAAGATTTCTCCTAACATATCGGTTAGCGCCACTATCTCTGGAATTACATATTCTACATAATATCATTAGAGAAGAAGAATCCCACAGACTACACAGGCTTGTAATACTACATTTCGCAGAAGTATGACCTACCTGATGAAGAAATGGATGTCTCCTGGGTCCCTGATGGAGAGGAAGCTGACTTCGATATCGGACAGGCCGCCGAAGATATGTCCAACCACCTGTCAACCCATGAGCAAGAGACCCAGGTTTCCGTTGAAGAGTTGGAGAAGAGAATCGAATAATTCAATAACCTGTTCAAGTAGTGATTGATTTCATGTGAATACGCATCGATTTCTAAATATATATCACCAGTGGCTCATACCACATACTTATTTCTTTCATTGCTCTTTTTCCTCAATTGTTACTCATTGTAGATTTTATCCTACATCTATTGTCTCCAATTTTACCAATTTTATTGTTCTACAAGTTTGTGAATGTCGTGGGTTTGTTGTTTGAGGGATAGTCCGTATTGTTATCTCTTGTTTAGCATATGTTTATAATACTCAATATTCTTCTCCTATATAAATTGTGTCTTCAGTTTTGTGATCTATTAGTCCAAGGAATTCGACAGATAATCCAACCCGAATTTCATGCCGATTGCTATGATGAACAAATCGACTGTAATCTTATTCAGGCTCAAGTTAGTAAGCAGAGTGGGAAAATATCTGCGAGTTGAAAGAATTAATGCTCCGGTTAAGGCTGCTACTGTCATCAGTTTGCTCTACATGGCTTACTTCATCTTTAGGGAGGAAGCCTGATGTTTCTAGGGGACTCGGGCTTTATCGGTCATGAATTAGAGATCCTGGAGATTGTTGACGATGCGCATACCAAGCACATAGTTTTGGAGTTTACGGATCGGACTTATTTCAGGAATTAATTCTATTGTTTGGAGGCTGGTTGTAGTTTCTGGTTTGGCTGTCGATTCTAACATAGTTTTAATTATGTTAGTTAATGCTTAGTAGTTATTAATTACAGCATTAATTTATGATCATGCCTGCATATATTAATCAAATGAGATATTTGCTGTTTAAAAGAATGAAATATAATATGTGATAGATAGTATCGATTGTTTATGGCCACTTTATTGGAGGTGTATGTATAATAAAAGTGAGATCACATTGAAAGTCGTGATAGTTGGAAGTAAATGAGGTAGTCCATGAAAGCAATTATTAAGCGGGTGGTGTGCTCGCAAGCAAACCAATATTATTGAGATATTCTTTAGGTTAATAGAATAGAAAAGCATCCATTTATCCATAGATGAAGTCAGTTTCGTGATTGATTTTATTGAACGCAGCAGAAAAGAGTCAGTGTAATTGCCAGTGTTCTGGATATGCATTGACACTGGGAATATGGGAATAATATCTGAATTCAATAACTAAACTTAATCTGCATGAATAGTCATAATCATCGTAGATAAGCATAATTATTAATTAATAAGCCATAAATCCCTAATATAATTCAATACAAGCATTAAATAAATAATTACAATAAATAAATAATCACAGATAATTAAGACAATAAATAATAATAATATTAATATTGCAATTTTCCCAGCCATACATTACCATATGCTAAATTCGCGAACAGATATAAATTAATCGAAATAAAATCAATTAATATAAATGTAATGATGGATTGTTGATGGGGATTAGTTTTATATCATTAAGTGTGCATCAATAAGTGAAATTTAATATTTTAATTGATATATGGAATCATCGGGAACTCAGGTGGTTATCATTTACTTGCCTTCCTTCCATGACGAAGATAAACTACGCGAGGCCATCGCTAGTTTGATCGACAGTGGCATTTCCCAGCATGCCATCGTAATTAAGGCAACAGGTCGTGGGATAACCGCATATGTTGAGCTCCCCCGCAATCGAGGTACATTTGTCACTATTTAGCCTAATAATTATGTGCCAATAAAAAAATTACCGTGCTGAATCTGAGTGGAACCGTCAGGAGATTTTTTTGTACTCATCAAATCTTCATCAACAAGCTTCCTAAAGGCATTGAGGAGAGCGATGTGACTGAGTACTTTAGCCAGTTTGGAGCAGTGTTACAAGTCTAGATTGTAAACGCGAAGCACTCCTACTAAGCTGATAAACCTGTGGATATGAGGCACTGCTATATCCAGTTCAAAGAGAAAGATAGTGCCTCAAAGATTATATATCACCCCAAGAGGCATTATATTAAAAAATAAGAAATTAAAATTCATAGGAGCTTTGATATAGGAGAAAGTGAGCAAACTGACAAAAAATTATTCATCAAGATTGAACCCAAATCCGAAAATGTTGAGGACATTGAGAATGAACTTCATGTAAATGTGTCATTATGTTTAGAACGTGTTTAAAAAGTATGGGGATCTACGGGAAAGAATTAGGCTCGAAGAAGCTGCCAACTCGCATATTGGAGGATTAACATTTACTGAAGTTGAAGCAGGAGAGAGAGCATACCAGGAATTGAAGGAAACTACAATTGGCAAGTATAAGGTTATATTGAGGCCACATAGTTCTGAACTTGGCCTATTTGCATCAGGCATCAGGAAGAATGCCACTGAAGCTGAAGTTACAGGCGCATTTGAAAGCATTGGGAAAGTGTTCTCATGTTACCTCTCGTCGAAAAACTACTTCTCACAGAATGCGGTCATCTACTTTTCGAACGAAGATGACACAAAGAAGGCTATTGCTGGCTATACTGAATCACAGGCCATTCTGAAGTTGTTTAATGGCAAGCCTTACATCAACTACAATTTGAGTGTGAAAGATCGGAGGGATTACACTAACTTTGAAAAAAAAGGAAAGAATTATAATCCCCCACCCAGACAGCCACAGTTCAATCACTTTCAACTTCAGCCTAATGGCATGAATATGAACCCACCCATGATGAACATGAATAATATGGGTATGAACCCATCCATGATGAACATGAATAACATGGGAATGAACAACATGGGAATGAACAACATGGGAATGAACAAGGCAAACTTCATACCAAACCAGCCACACATGATTGGCCAGCCGAAACCCTACACAAATGAACAATACAACCAAGTAATCGCGCAGAAACAAAAATGATTATAATTTATATCTCTAATGAGTATGAAAACCAATCAATATCCCCATTCAACTATAAAACCTACATCAATATGAATAGCCCCCAGATAAAAATACAATCACAAGGCCAAATCTTCTTTAATTTCCTGTATATTGCTAATAATATACATGATTTTGCTTTCAAATCCAACAACATTGCCTTATTGAAACACAATTGTAATATACTCCTTATACAGTTTATCCAATGCTTTCAATATCTTTTACAATGTACGTACTTCATGTTTTATTGGCTGTTCCAATGCCTGTAATAATTGTTTCCTTTTGCTTTGTAATAATTAATTTTATTCTTTTAGTTTAGAGATATCCTTTGAATTTTGTTATAGTGCCAAGATTTTTTCATGGAGTTAGTTGCGAATTTAAAGGAGCTCGGTGTTGCAGTATTACAGTTCTTCTTTGCGATGCTGATTCTTTTCGATATTGAGCTTCAGCTATTCGATGGTATTTTCATATTATTTGGTTTGTTTGATGAAATTTTCGTTGACGAGCTTATTGGCAGACAACTAACTCGACATCTTCGCTATTTACCCATTCAGTTGTTTAATAAACTATGTCTTTTATTCCCGAAACTTACGCACCTATACTTTCGACCTTTCGTACTTATCCAAAATCTTCTTAGATTTCAGTTATTTGTCCTTCAGCTCATCCGCAATTTTCTCCAAACTTTACCTCTCTTCATCCAATTTCTTCTTCAACGCTTATATTTATTTTTATTTCTGTTAGATTTTCGTCTTCTCATAGGTAACCTTCTTCTCGCACTCTGATACCTGCATTTTTAATCTTTCCACTTAGGGAATTTGTGAGTTTGTGTCATTATTCCGCATTTCGAGGAGGATGGTCTTTTCTTCCTTTAAGTTAAGGATAGTCATTTTGTGTTCGGAGAGTTATTTCGAGAGCTGATTGCACTTTTCAGTCAGATCGCGTAGTTATTTGGAATATAGTTGATTTTGTTGAGTGAGTGTTGTGAGTATTTATTTAGTGTTTTATTCAGAGATCTTTAAAGCACTGAGCTACTTTGTCAGAGATTAAGATTGCTGCTGTGATGCGCCAACTAACTGACTATGAGTGTTCATTAATACTTACTTCTCATACGACTAAACTTTCCCTTTGATTTATCCATAAATCTACCCAATTTTCCCTAATTGTTTCGCAATTTCCAACATAGTATCTTTAATTTAATTCATATCTTCTTCATAGTCATATTCTTATTCCTGTTAGTCATCTTCTTATTACTTTTATTTATCTTTCGCTGTTTATTCTTGTTTCTTCCCTATGCGTTACTTTCTTTCCTTAATGTAACCGAGAAGTTCTTATTTATTTTAGTTGCTGATTGATTCGAGTGTCAATATATTCTCTCTTACTTTTTAAAATAATGATTTATATATGTGGATTTCTTAGCCGTTTAGGATTTAGATGTCTATGCGCTTCTTTGAGGGTTAGTTTTGGGGGTCTTCTTATGAGATTTTGTTGATTGTGTTTTTGAGTTTGCTGAACATGCTCATCTGTCTATACTTTACTTTATATGTATGTGTATATTTATATATTTCAAATGTATGTGGACTTATTTGAATGCTAATTTATATCTGCACTCTGACATGACCCTATTTATATTATAGTAAAAACGAGCAGACAAATCATCAGGCAAATATTACAATAGTTTAATTATGTATGTTATTTTGCTTCTAATGATCAACCTTCCCCTCCTCCGAACTTTTTCCCGAAAACGAGAACCTGCAACTTGTCGTAGAGTGCCAAGACACCAGCACCTGCAACTCCTCTCAGTACGTTTGCTCCTGCTCCTCTAAAGAATGATTTCATTCCTTCAGCTGCCATTATCTTCTGGGCACAGTCGATCGATCCTTTATATTTCTCTCCTTCTCCTGAGGTCATCATCATTCTTCTTCGGACTGTATCGATAGGGTATGAAGCCAGACCAGCCATCACTGTCACAGTCCATCCAAGTGCAAAGGTCACAAAGAAATTATCTTGCAGGCTTTCAGGGAGAATGGGCTTTACTGAATCGAACATGCCGAAGTAGAGTCCTCGGTAGATAAAGATACCGACGCATGAGATCACAAAGCCTCTGTAGAGCCCGACCATACCGTCACTTGCGTAGGTCTTCTTGTAGACATCAATTAGACCATTGAATTGCTTCTCTCCTCCAGTTTTGGCACTCTTGAGATCGTTTGTCAATCTGGTTCGAGCATAGTCGAGCGAGTAGACAAAACCGAGTGAGACTGAACCAGCGACACCTCCCGATGCAATATTGGCAAGAAACCATATTAAATAGCCATCTCTTTTTTTGTCTCGGCCGAGGAGTCTCTTGAAGTAGTCTTTAAATGCGAAATTGAGTGCCTGGGTAGGGAAGTATCTCAGCACATTTGTGAAGTTTCCTTTCCATAGAGATTTGAAGCCTTCTTCAGCAACAACTCGATTACCGCAGTCCATAATTCCTTTGTATGGCACAGTAAGAGCCCCTTTTTTAAGCATAGCATCCATATTCTGCAGCCTGAGCTTAATGAGTTCAATGGGAGCAGCGCAAGTCTTAGATATTGCAGCAGAGACCCCACCCATCATGAACTCAATCATGAAGGTTGTAAAATCATTCTTCTTCTCATGCATAGAAGATTGAGATTGCGGCTTTTGAACTTGTTGAACTTGTTGAGCCATCTAACTAAATTAATTGCATGCAGATTAAGATGTGGATATTTAAATCAGCAATATAAACAAATATATTAAATTCTAAAAAGATGACCAAAATTATATCGGAAATTAAATTTACTAAAAATGCATTATTTAGGTATGAAAATGGTTTATTTGGGAGGATAAAAATCAATGGGTTTGGGGTCGTTGTATTTATAGGTTATGACTTTGTTGGATTTATAGCAATAATTATTGTATTTATTAATCTAAGATTGTTAGATTAATTAAATACTTATAATAGTGTAATTTCTTTCATATTTATTATTTGGTTAATTTTTATGTATTTGTTTATAATGTTGTGTTGCTTTGAATGTAGCTATTAATTATAGGTTGGTTAATTAGGGTGATTGTGGGACTGTGAAAATTCTCATAATCAAACGGAATATTTTAGTATTATAGTATATTTTAGTGTATACAGACATATATAGCTTCGAGGATAATTTGATTATGTTGGCCATCTTCGGGATAACATTACAGCACTCAGCCATAACACATCTTTGTATGCATATGTAATATTATGTTCATTGCTATAAACTTCTCACATCATAATCATCTATATATATATATATATATATATATATATATTCATGCATAAACATAAGTATCGATAATGCGGTCATACAATAATCTTAACACAGAATAATCGAACTTTCCCTGTATTGTTGTTGTTGGAGTATTAGATTGGTTCAAGCTTTGACTAGTTTGTTCTCTGGCTTGATATTTTAATAAAATATGGCCATTGATTACTATTTAGTTTCTGTCAATATGAATTACTATACTATACTAAAGGAGTATAGGATGCGTTCATCGAAATATTAAAATATACTGGCAAATGGAATTGTGGATTGGTTTAAATATTGGCTCATTTAGTATCTCAAATGCCTACACGCATACACACATATACATTTATATTTATAAATGAAGAGACCCGATGACAACAAACACAACAAAGTCGACTAGTTCTTCAAAACCCTGAAATAGTACATGAAAGTTCGGGGCAAATAAATAAAGTTTACCGAATTCCTAAGGTTCGAACGTGGTGATTAAGGTATTCTCGTCAAGCTTATCTAATACATATTCTAACGCGCGAGAACTCATCATCGCACATAGGAACTAATCGAGTAAGAGTTAAAGAAAATGCTAAACGAACGCAAGAGCTTCGAAGATTAATACAGAATCTAACGCAATTCTATCATATTTATTTCGAAGTATAATTCAGTGGTTGATGAGAACACTTTGCTCAAATAAATATAAAAATATCCGAAAGGACTGACTATCGATGACGAACTCCTTCGGCTGACTTACGATGGCGTAAAGTAAAGTATACGTTCGCTGATAAACAGAAGAAGAGTTTTATTCATTAAGTCGAAGTAACTGTAAAAACAAAGAAATAGCGAAGATAATTATATTGGCTACATACTCTACGCATACCCCTAATAAATCAAATAATATAGCAACACAAACAGCCTCCTCTACAAAATAAAGAGCAATGAAATATAAAATGAAATTCAGAAGTAGAGAAAAATAGAGAGAAGATATTAACTAATTACGTATTAGTTTAGGAATCTGTTCGAAAAGACTTGTAGGGAGAATCTGAATAAGACTCTAACGGACACGAAGCTAGAGAGTGATGGTAAACAGAAGAAGGTCAATTCGCAATGGGAGGAGATTAACAGAATGTGCATCTAGAACTATGATTAGCTCATTGAAGAACATTTGAGGAAAATGGGGACGAAGTGATTGTTAGATGGTATTAATTATTTGATAAGCTTATTTTTTGTGGGGAGGGGATGCGATGTGAATGTGACTCGAATGTAAGGTAACTGAAATATATGGATGTAGAAGATCCATAAATGCACAACAGTATGAATGCACATGTAAATCATATGAATTCCAGTGTAAGTAATCATTCAAGCACTTTCCATATCAAACTCCCAAACAAACTTAATCTGCTCTATATCATTCTTTTCTTTCCCAAACTCAACACACACAATCGAACAATTAGGCACAATCTTTTTTACTCCAAGTGAGTATGTCAACGCGCATATCAATCCTCCATGTGTGCAAACAAGGTGATGTCCATTCCCTAACTCCCTTAGATACTCGATGGCTCTCTTTCTCACAATCGGCCATGTTTACCCATTTGGTGGTTCGTAGCTCAAGGAGTTTATTATTTGTTTTTGTTACTAAGGTAGTGAATCAAAGTGATGTCCTTCTTGATCCCCAAAGTTTAGCTATCGTAATCTCCAATCCTTTTTAACTTTATGAGCTTGATTGAATCCTGTTCCAATTTATAAAGTGTTGAGACATCGACTTAAATCCGAAGAATGTATGCTTGTGAAATTGTGGAGATTCTAATGGAGGCCTCGGAAGAGTAAACTTGCTTGTTACCTGCCCTTTACCGAAAGCTTTGAGTCTGTCCATCCGATTATTGCTCCACTATGATTGCCGACTGATTGACCATGCCTCAACAAATAGATTATAGGCCTTTCGGAATTGGATTTCAGGTGAAGTTAATGCGAAAGAAGGGCATTCAATCTTTTAAAATGCGCCATTGATTGAACTGATAAGAATCTAACTAATGGTGATGACACATTATTGCTTATATGATATTGATAACATATTTAAAAATAATGAAAAAAGTGTATATTCTCATCCCAGCAATTTCAGTCCCACTCTCCACCAGCACCCAAAACATCGTACTTAGCACATTCAACATTCTTAGATCTAATAATTGTAGAAAAGGACAGGATGTTCCAATATAATTATACATAGTTAGCATATCCAGCAGAAGAATTCACATAACTAAGAGCAGAAGCACAAATAACCCCCAATATCTCCACCGCTTTCTTACCACAACAACAGCAATAGTCCGACGAAATAAATATTTGCAGTGATAAGTGGCTTACAGATAAATTTGAATGCGATTATAGAAATTAGTGTGTAGAATATACGGCTCAGAGAATAGAATGAAAAAATGTTGAAGAATTTGTGTGAACTACATCAGTAGTTTGAAGGCTTGAAGAAATCTCTAGGCAAGGGCAAATTGCAGAAAAATAAACAAGATAATTTTCAGGTAAAGAGTTAAGAGTCAGCCAAAGGATCAGATTCAATGCAAGGAAATGAAGTCAGTCGACAGTATAAATAGACAAATAAATCGAAAGACCAATCCTCTGAACTTTGTGAAGAAGAGCAGGAAGGATTTGATATCCACTAAAAATAGTAACTCTTAAATCAGATCCATCAGCTTACGAAATAGAAACTGCTACAATAACAAGCAATACAGAAATATAACTGTTATTGCTAGGAGCTATTGAGGATAATTGATAAGAATAATGCGATGTGATTGTTGTTGTTGTTGTTGTTGCTGTTGAGTTCAATGATTTTTAATGTATATAGTGTTTTAATATGTAATATGTTCATCATGCTTTGATAATACTAAAGCTACTAAATAAACTCTGACATTGAGACATTGATTATCATACAAATTATTTAGCACTCATGTTCACACTTTTTTATTTGATCCTTTATTTCAGTTTACTCTCTGTGATGTTCACATTGCTTGCATTTTTGGATTGAATTTTGCTCTTTGTGTTTGTATTTGCATTCTTGTTGAGAGCCTTGGCGGCTGTATTGGCATTGCTGGCGGGTCGATAGAACATGAAGGCTTAGTTCTTATTAACTTTGTTCATCTTCACTGTAATATTGCCACTTTATCTGAAATCGAACTGGTGACCCTTGTTGAACTTCTTCTCCCTGTCTCGATCTTTGGCATCTGAGCCATAGTCAATGTTACTCTCAGTGTACTCGCTTCCAACTGTGGTTGTCTTGTTTATCTTCCTCGGTCTGATGTTTGATCTGCTGGCTTCCAGAATTGCACTGTAGTCGTATTATATTTTGGTTTTTATTACTTTATAGGATTTGCCCTATTTGAGGAATCTCTCTAAATTGTCCAGGCTTTTCTGTTTTCGCAGATTGCCACTTGGTTATAATGTGGATGTCTACATGTTGTGTACATGGGATGGGCTCGTTGCTAAAACATTTGTTATTGTTGAGGGTGTTGGCATTATGATCAAATTTGTTGAAGATTTATACGATTTGAGTCCTCGTTTTTGGGTACTGTCATTGTTACTGTTGTTACTGCCATTGTTTTGATAGGCCTGCTATTACTATTCTTCTTACTCGTATTTGGCAGTCTTACGATGGAATGGCCCTTCCTGTATTTAATACTCTTACTGGGTGACTCGGATGTTGATATTGTTGTTGTTGCCATCATATTTGCCCAACTATTTTTATTTGGCTGCCGTGAATGTATGCATGCTCCTGGCATTTATATTTCCTCTTGGTGATACTTTATTGTGATAGACATTGCCCCTATTCCCAAAATGTCTCGGGCTCAATTTCTTAACTAACTGTTCGTAATCATGGAGTAACTGTTTGGCTTTTGTTTTGGATTTTGTGGGTGATTTCAAGGCTGTTAAATGGTTGGAGATTTATTGATAGAGTTATTGTATTAGTTTGTGGGATTTCTCTGTTTAGTTTTGTTTGTTGAAAGGTGGAATTCTTGTGAGGATTTGGCTTAGTATTTTTCTGCATTTTACTAATAATTTTATATTTGAGGTTTATTAGAATGTGTGCATATCTATTTATTTCTTCTCTATTGTCTTTTCGGTCTTTTCGGTCTTTTCGGTCTTTTCGGTCTTTTCGGTCTTTTCGGTGGTTATTTTCATGGTATGATTAACCTAACACTCCTAAATAATCTTCTCCGCAATTTAATTAAGTTTCATATTTTTTCTTTTATTGTTCGGCTCTTCCCTATCTGCTTTTCTTCTTTATTATTTTCCTACAATCTACGGTATATCCAATATTTACTTCGCTGCTACTTTCATAGGATTTATACCACCCTTAAATCAAATATCCGATATTCTTCACAAACTAGCAGCATCCATTAATATATCCACAATCATTAACACTACTGCTGCCTTCCCAAGTCATGAGTAAATCCATATTAAAATTATAGTCATTGCCCACATCCTCATCCTCGTTGGATTTCTACAAATATGATGAATAAATGTACGCATTCGATGAGCCTGCTCAATTAGTCCTCCCAATTCTTGTTGTTGGGCTTCTTTGGGAATGTGGTGGTACTGAGGATGTTGTTGGTGTATGCTGATGACCCTGAATGCTTTGTAGTTGTCTTTTTGTTTGTTTGTTGTGAGTTTTTTAGGGTTTTGCTAAGAGTCTGCTTCAGGCTTTTCATTTATTTTAATAATTATTATGGTTTGTTTGGATAAGCAAATTTAGAATTTTTTTGAATTATATATGCATATGTATGCATATCAAAGGCTACACTTGAAATTGTTCAAACGCCCTCCGGCATTATATCATATGCCATATAGCTATTATTGTAAAATTACTCGTTTGTAAAATCACTCGTTTTAATAGCTCATCACAACATCGCGGACTTCCTTGTTCGAAATTGTCTATACCCTTTATCTAAGAGTCATCAACTTTCCCATTTCTACTACTCCAACATGCTCCTTCCTTCTTTCACAAGAACCGTAACATCCTTGATATCTATGATGAATTATTTCGACATTTTGATAAGCAAACCAGGTGGTAATCCAATTGAATGGCCCTTCGTCCAATGTTGACTTTATCACCAATTGGATTGTGATCTGGGTCCCATTGCAGTCTCACCTTATTCGGCATCTCCTTTTTCTTCAGTACCCCATGATATGCTTGATAGAGTATTTCTTCAAAGCCTTATTTAGTTAGACGAATTGCTAATATTATCGGTTGTGCTTTGTTGTTCAACCTGATCGATATATCATCTAAAGGAAGTTTTTTTTCTATGCCATGCTTGTTAGGCTTCATCTCTGCAATTGGCACTATTAGTAATGTTAATTCTGATGTTTGATTATAGCTGAGGCTATTTGGGTTGTAGGCTTGTTAGATAATAATGAATAATTAGTTAGCTGAAAATTAATTTAAACTGCCTTCGAACTGCACTCGGCTTTCATGATATCTTCATGCTGAATTGCAATATACAATAGTTTCATAGATGGCTATTTGACATTAATTTATAATTAGAATGAACTACAATCAACATAACAGACAAATCATACTCCACTGTTGTTGTTTCTTCTCCTTGAGTTTTTGTAAACAAATTAGGTGCTTTGGAATAAGGGACTTTGTTGTTGTTGTTGTTGTTGTTGTTGTTGCTGCTGATGTTGTTGTTGTTGCTTTTGTATGAAGGGGTTGCTGCTGTTATTGCTATTGTTGTTACTATTATTCAGTTGGACGGTATTTCCGAATATTGTTGGATTACTATAACTATTGTTATTGCTGTTGTTATTGCTTTTGTTATTGCTGTTATTATTGCTGTTGTTATTGCTGTTGCTGGAGCTATACCAACTACTGTTATTATAACTTTTGCCATTGCCATTATTATTAATATTGTGATTGTCATTGTTATTAATATTGCGGTTACCATAATTATAAGACTAATGAATTGGAGCTGATATTTGCGATTCCATTGACTGATTATTCATAATTAGAGTAGTATTGTCATAATTGGGGTTTGTTTGGCTGTTGGTGGCACTTTGCTATGGTATGTGAAATTGGTTGCTATTTTGGCTTTAAAGATTATTGGGATGGATTTCGATTGTATTCTCGGTTATTATGTTTCCTGTGCTTGAAGAAGTCGGGTCATTGTTGCTCATCTGGTTGAAGAGTAGTTTGAGGAACTCTTCATCCAATGCTGGCAAATACTCCTTATTTTAAATTAATAGCCGATACTGCTCTGACCCACTCACATTGCCAGATTGCGAAGTGGCAGCCATCGGCTATTCATAAACTACCGTAGGAATAAAAATGCTGACTGAGTCACCGTTATCGACTAGCTGTATTTTGCCTGCATTGACCAAAATTTAGAAGAAGCGAAGCGAAGGGGAAGGTATCATCTTCAATATTATATAGCATCCATAATCATCAGTATGAATAATCATATTATGATATTATAATTTGACTAGCATAACATAAAACACATTTCCTCTGAAATTATGGCATTCCGATTTCAGACCATAAAAACTCCTATTTAACCATAAATAGCTTCACTTTAATAATCAATGAATCAATGATGTTATAAATTTGTATCAATTGTTCGGATTTGTGGCTGCCACATGCCCTTCATACACTTTACAAACCTCTGTCGCTTGCTGATGCCCCACATAGATGCAAGCTGAGTGTTTGGTCCCGTTATCTGCTGTCAAATGATAAAAGTAGTTGATCCCCCCAACAACTTGTGTGAACAATGCATCGATGGTAAATGAGACTGCATTGATGTTAAGTTTCGAGTTGAGTGCTGCGAGATTTTATTGGATTAGATCCTTATGTTATTGTTCGAGTTAAACTCGGGAAAAGCCACCAACCATCATTGCGATGAATATAAAGGATAAAGATATTATAATATGTAATTAATTATAATGCATTTAGGTAGTGGGAGAGATAGTATTTGACTGCTGAATAGATAAACACATACAATTGATTTAATCATCATGGAAAAATTATGGAAACATTATGGATTTCATTACATACATAATCATACCTACTTAGAACCAAACTCAAGCTGAAATCATAGCAAATATAAATAGGATATATATTTCAATTTCTCATATGTTTTTTAATTAATGCATGTTGGTCTCTTCAAATATAAAAAATAGTATCCATCCAATCATTTTCCATTGCAAAACTGACTGACTTTGGGCTTCTTTAGTGAAGTTGAAGCGTTTATAATGCTAACTTTGTTGCTTTTTAGGGATTCTACTTCCTCGGTTTTACCAGTCATAACATTTTCTTTTCCCATGTGAAATTCGACGCATGAATCTTTTTTCAGGTTTTTGTCCATTCTTCTTTGAGGGTTGGCTGAAGTGAGTAATGGGGAATCCATGCCGTCAGTACTCTTTTTATAAGAATCAGCAATCTCTTAGCTTTCATCAATCATCTCAGTTTATATTCCCGAGAAATAGACATGCGCCAATGCTTTTTATGCTGTTATCCTTTAATTTGGGTTCTTTTGAAGCATCATCCTTAAAAGATCCAAAGTTTAGTGTGATAGCTTTTTATATTATTCACCTGAGAAATCGATATTCGCACTTCTGTTTTGAGCCAAAACCTAATTATAAGTCTTGCCTGGGAATGCACTCTTTCCTAAGAGGAGCACATGGAATATGAGGCCAAGACTGTAAACATCGCATATAGGAGAGTACTTTGTATTCATGTCCTTGATGTTGATAACCTAGGGTGCGACATAACCAGGGGTGCCGCATCTTACAAACAAGTAATGGCTCAGGTTGCTAAATTCAGCCAGCCCATAATCAGCAATAACACAAGTCCAGTCATTCTTATGCTTGAAGATGAGGTTTTCAGGTTTCAAATCGCGATGCATAATGTTCTTTGAGTGCATTTCGCGAAGGCCTTTCAGAATCCCATGGATTATCTCACGGACTTGGTGTGGTTTAAACTTATATTTATCCTAAATTAAATATTTGGTACCTTAATTTTATCGTAGAGTTGGCCTCCTTCGAGCAATTCCAGGATTATATACAGGGAATTCTAGGATTCGAAGACTTAGTACACATTCATTGTGTTAGGGTGATTTAAGCATCGTGCAATCTCGATTTATTTAACTAGACATTATTTGCCGTTTTCTTATGCATATGCAGCTTACTTCGAAAATGCTTTCACGGCGTAATGCACTCCGTCTTCTAGTTTCTGTGCTAAATAAACAGAGGCGAAATTGCCTTTCCCTATTTTCTTGATAGGTTTGAACTGCTCGTGGAACCCCCTTTGATTTAGTTTCTTTCTCAAAATTGACCTAAAGGATTAGAGCTGTTGCAAATTTGCTAAAGTATAAGTACAGATTTCTTTTCCTCTTTAGAATTTGATTTCTAGGCTTTCAGGAATATAACTGAACTTCAAATCAAAATCAAACTCCATACTCTTCGATGAATGTTACGGGGCAATTATCTCGATAAGTCCTTGCTAATAAATTTAGAGGCTGACGGCATTGCCTGACCTTTTGACTTGCAGTCTACCCTTCAGGTCATTAAATGTTTGCACTCTTCCTTTTGTGAATAAGTTGTTTGCTTCGATATCCATTTTAATTCTTCTATGAATTATCTTCTAATATTTTAATTGTTTATTTTGCTCAAATTTAATCAAAGATTATAAATCATTAATTTAAATAACGCCTGAAAAGGGTGTATTTCCGTTATCCAATATATCGATGAAATGAAGAATTAGACAAAAAATATTATTGTAATTTAAATGATAAAGTTGTAGGTTTGAGTGACTAATGATATTTGCAGAATTTAGAGTTAATGGAAATCAATATATATAATGAAATTATGAATAATTTTATGACTTCGGTCTGTGGATTGCTTGCTTTGTCGGCTCTGTCGCTGTTGGTCGATTGTCATCCGACATTTTCAGAATATTATGTGCTTTATAATCGAACGTACTCTGTCGATGGCGCAGAGTACTCAATGCGCAAAGAAATTTATAAGCAAAGAATCGCCAACTTTACGCAGTTTACGGACTTCGTTCCGGGAGTGAATCAGCTGACGGATAGGACTGAGTACGAACTGAACGGTAATTGAATATCTTATGCAGCACTCAAAGGGCTCAAAGCGGAGAGTGCGAAGATCCGCGCGGTGCGTTCGAGCAATCGCGGGTCGTCCGCGCATCGCCTGGGACACACTGTCAAATCAGCGCCTGCGAACTTTGATTGGAGATAGCACGACGCAGTCACAGAAGTGAAGGATCAGAAAACGTGTGGGTCCTGTTGGGCGTTTTCCACAACAGCAGTCGCCTAATCCTTTTTAATACTGAACCGAAAGTATAACAAAACGATAGACTTAAGCGAGCAGTATTTGCTCGAATGCACAAGAAACAGTGATTGTAGTGGCGGACTCACAAAATTGGCTTTAGATAAATTCGCAAAAAGTGGGCTTCCTTTAGAGTAAAAATACTAATATTCTCCATAATTTCAGCATTTTAACATTTGTGCAGAAGATGAGTTAATTAGTTCTAAATCCGTCACTTCGTAAGATGAATTTGATGTTAACGACAACGAGCTCATATAGCACTTACTGAAGGGACCAATCTCAATTCATATATCCTCATAATACTTACCATATTACTCTTCAGGAGTCTATAGCTGCCCACAAAAACAAGAATTAGATCATTCAGTTCTTCTTGTTGGTTATACTCCAGATTACTGGATCATTAAGAATTCATGGGGAAAGACTTGGGGAGAAAGAGGTTTTGGAAGGATAACGAGAAATAGATAGTTTAACTGCGATATTGGCGCCTATGTCAATTATTTGAAGCTTAGTGGTTAATTCTTACTTTTATAAAGAGTTTGGGCTTTTGCAATTGCTTGCATTTTGATGGTTGGGTTGTGAAAATAGGGATCTGCTCAAATTAGCTTTATTTTTATTTATTTTATTTTTGTTTATGGCTTAGATAATATTTTGGCTATTTACATATATGTATTCATTAATTTAAAATTACAACTTAACTGCTTTAAGAAGCTCTTATTATTGGGGTTGGGGTTGGGGTTGGGGTTGGGGTTGGGGTTGGGGTTGGGGTTGGGGTTGGGGTTGGGGTTGGGGTTGGGGTTGGGA